>NW_027222910.1:0-23512 GCF_030179905.1 Drosophila bipectinata | reverse complement strand
AAAAAAAAGTATTTAATTAATTGTTGAAGGTTTACCGCATTTACTCCAGAGAAAAATTATGTAAAAGAGAAGAATACGCGAAATGGAAAGGCACACTATTACTCCGGAACGCTAGCAAGATTGGACTGGCTTGTTTTAGGAAAAGCGTTATAGATTCAACAATTTTCATAATTTCCTCATAAAATTGGTCTCGTTTTGTTCAGAATTAACGAGACAATATTGATATGTATCAAAAATGCTACCAGTTTTTGGAAGTTGTACCGAAAAAATGGCGTCAAAGTCCGAAAAAAACGACAAAAATTCAAAAACGTCAGTTTCTTGCGTAAAAATTTTATCCTTTTTGTTGAAATAAATTAAAGATCTATTTTTTTTCAAAAGCTACCACATTTAACTATTGAAAAACGTAAAATAGGTTTAAAATTACGCGTTTAGGAATTTTTAAAAGAAAACTAGAAAAAGAAGCTAACTTTGGGCGGAGCCGAAGTTTATATACCCTTGCAGTTAAAACCGGATATATATCGCAAACATCGGATATAGTTGGCCGATCCTTATGAGAATATGATAATATAACCCAATTTTTTATAATACAAAAACCAAACCTAAAAATATCCCAAACTTCTATTTTCAAAATCACAAAAGTTGGGTCATTTCCGATCGTTCAGTTATATGGCAGCTATAGGATATAGTCGGCCGATCCTAATGAAATTTGATAGGTTGGATCAACTGACCAAAAATAGAATCTGTACTAAATTCCACCTTTCTATCTTCAAAAACACGAAAGTTGGGTCATTTCCGATCGTTCAGTTATATGGCAGCTATAGGATATAGTCGGCCGATCCTAATGAAATTTGGTAGGTTGGATCAACTGACCAAAAATAGAATCTGTACTAAATTCCACCTTTCTATCTTCAAAAACACGAAAGTTGGGTCATTTCCGATCGTTCAGTTATATACCAGCTATAGGATATAGTCGGCCGATCCTTAAGAAATTTGGCATGTCGTAATGTTTTGCCAAAAAATGCTCTCATGTCAAATTTGAACTCTGTAACTTTAAAAACGTCAAAGTTATACCATTTCCGATCAATCAGTTATATGGCAGCTATAGGATATAGTCGACCGATCCCGGTCGTTCCGACTTATATACTGCGTGCAAATGAAAGAAGGGTGTGTGCAAAGTTTCAAGTCGATAGCTTTAAAACTGAGAGACTAGTTCGCGTAGAAACGGACAGACAGACGGACAGACGGACAGACGGACATGCTCATATCAACTCAGGAGGTGATCCTGATC
The DNA here is from genome assembly GCF_030179905.1 of Drosophila bipectinata. Lineage (NCBI taxonomy): Eukaryota > Metazoa > Arthropoda > Insecta > Diptera > Drosophilidae > Drosophila > Drosophila bipectinata. The sequence continues at coordinate 22,224 of NW_027222910.1, read as the reverse complement.
AAGAATATATATACTTTATAGGGTCGGAGATGTCTCCTTCACTGCGTTGCACACTTTTGGACAAAATTATAATACCCTCTGCAAGGGTATAAATATTATTCTTTTTTGATTTATCACAATTATTTTTTGGAACAAAGTTTCTTATGGCGCGGTATGAGTTTGGCGGAGGAGGGCTAGCCGAGAAAAACCGTAACGTAACGTTAAACGGCTATCTGTCTGCTTTTTCATCGTAGAGTGAGATAACCATTTTTCCACTATCTCGCTCTCCACAGTCAAGCGTTTCTCCACTGCTCATGCTCATGAAAAGAAGGTTCTCGACTTCTTCGGAGATATAGTACTACAAATTTGTATGAAATTCCCCTAATTTTGGCCGGGGACTTTAACATCAACTTTTCTGATAAAAAATCAGAGCCACTAACACAATTTCCCCTTTCTCCTTTCATTCACTCCTGTCTCTCCTTCATTGCCAAACATGCCAAAGGAACTTCGTTCCTCAGGGGTGTCCCTAGACCAGTGGGGGGCAAAACTAACACATTTTTAAAATTTGAGTGTGTGCGTAGCAGAGAAAAACAATGAGAGCAGAGAATTCACTGAGCGAAAAAAAGAATTTTTTTTATTTTATTTTTCGTTAATTCAAAAGTTGGAATGGGCACTAAAATTGAGTATTTTATTTTAAAAAAAGCTTTGCTAGTAAAATTTTTTAAACAAGTGAAAAACTACGCTTCCTTATCTACATTCTCCATGAAGAAAACTTTTTCCAACACAATTTCTGAGAAAATTTTTCTCAGTGGAATAATTTTGATTTTTAGTTTGGGCTGTCAAACAAATCAAAATGAGACAGAGGCACACTGACAGTGAGCACTCTCAAATTTTTTTTAGAAGCTCTCTCATTTGCACTCATTTTGATCATGGAAGTTTAGTTTTTCATTTGTTTAAGAAATGATGCTAGCAAAGCTTTTTTTTAAATAAAAAACTCAGTTTTAGTGGCCACTGCAACTTTTGAATTAACGAAAAATGAAATAAAAAAAAAAGGTTTTTTTCGCTCAGTGAATTCTCTGCTCTCATTTTTTTTCTCTGCTACGCACACACTCAAATTTTAAACATGTGTTACTTTTGCCCACCACTGCCCGAGACACACACTGATTTTTTTTTCAGATTACTCAGCTGATCTATAAAAGATACGAAGTTGAAGTTGCAGTAGTTAAAAATCTTCTTCAGAGTGTGACAGATATATCTTTTACAAGTGAAGTCGTTACCATTACGAATTCAACAAGGTCTTTCTTAACATTAACAGCTCACTTCCTCGCAGACAATGGCCTTGACAGTGTTTGCCTTATAGCAATTCGACTTTCTGAAGTAAATATTTTCATATAATAACTTGCAATTATATTGTCTTGAAATAAAAACACTGTGTTTTTCATGAAATTATATTTTATTTCAAGGCGCATGTTTAGGTGAGGGCCCGTTGTGCCGCTCACCTGAAGAGCGCATCCGCGCTAAAGAGCGCACCCGCGCTAAAGAGCGCACCCGCGCTAAAGAGCGCGTCCACACTCGCCCCTCTGTGCCCTCTCTTCTCGCTCGTTGGTTGTCTTCGATCTCTTTTTTGTACTAGTTTTTAAGATTAATTGGATGTACGCAGCCAATAAAGCTGAACGCGTTTTTATACTCAACTGAAGACGCCCCCGACTTCTGATTTTTCAACCCCCATCCTGGAATCTTTTTGCGGACTCAACGCCCCCCTACACATTTTGGTCCTTCGAGCCGGATTCAGGATATTCAGGATATTTTGGATCCACCAGCAGTTCAGGCATTGTTCCGCCAAAAGATAAGTACATTTTTCCGTCCCCATCTCTCTGCCGGTCTTCAGCAGTGATCCGAACATTAAATTTCGTTCACACTGCTGCAAGATTGTTTTTCCCTCCGTGTCAACTCCAAGTCCGAGTTTTCCGACACAACGGCAGGTTGAGTTTTTCTAATAATCTATAATAATCTTAAAATTCGGCAAATTTTTCTATCCGTCTCCGTTTTGTGTGCTGCCCATATTCCTCGCCGTTTTCGGCCTCTCCGTTATTCATTCGCTTGCCAACGGTCGAGGCATATGTGCATCCGCATACATACATACATACGTACATACATATTTTTTTGGTGCAATTAATCCGCGAAAAATTCGCAAGTGAACAGTGAAATTGTGTGGTGACAAAAAGAAGGCATAATTAATATTGGCCACCGGTGTGAATTAGTTCCGGAATTTCCAAATTCACCGAACAGTCCGCCGCTGTCGTAATATTTGTTTTTTATCTTCCTCAATCCGTGTCATTTTTTACACCACACAACTTTTCTGTTTCCCCAATTATACAGTCCACTTATCAAAGCTCCACTGTGCCAACATATGCCCACATGCCCTTACTTATATCCGTACCTGCAGGCATTTCCACATATCTCCAAATATTTTCTGCCTCCGATTTCAGGAAATATATAACCGATAAAATTTAACCATACAGTCCACTTCTCGACGTTCCACTGTACCATCGTATGCCCACATGCCCTTGCCCTACTTGCATGTATGCCCATATATTTCTCAATATTTTCTGCCTCCAGTTCCAGGAAATATATAACCAAACAAACCAAACAAAAAAAATCAATTAATTATAAATTTATTTATTTATATTTATAACTACAAAATTTATTTATTTCGTATTTTTCCGTCCGAGCAAAGGGCCAGGGTTTTTTAATTTCCCTTTCCGGCCACTCAATAATTAAGGTCAAAAATTTAATTATCGAAAGAGGAAAAAATTATAATTAAATAATTTAATTGTCAATCGGCTTTCTGAACCTAGCCGCGGTTTCAATTCCACCGTTCCAGCTTCGGGTTACTTAACCTCCATTGATTAAAAATTGAAATTCTCAACTCCACCCGTCTGTTTCCAAAATAATTAAATCCGACAATTAGGCAAAAATTAATTATTTATTTTCTCTCTGTGTTAAATACAAGCCAAGGTCAAGTCCACCTTTCCGGCTCCGCAAATTCGAAAATAGTTAGGAATTAAATATTTACGTACGAGCCATACTGGTCGAAATATACATATATCGACAGTCATCAATTATTTTTCCGAACGAGCACGAATTTTCCGGTCCTTTTCCATTTTCCGCTCCGGCATTTTTCCTAACCTTACTCCTACTCCGCATCTGGCAACATCCGCCTAGAATCTCGACAAACCTTGGCCCATCTGGGTTTTTTTTTTGGCTTCCTGAAGTTTCTCCCACATCCGAATTGTGCCGTTTCCGACGTTCCTCTCGACATCGGCGCTAATAATTCCCACTTGGCCTTGCAATCGCATTTCGTCCGAGATCTCACCGGGCTCATCACATTAGTGACCGGCTACCGGCTACCGGCTACCGGCTACCGAATTGGTGTCTGAGAATGCCCACGGGAGACGACCAAAAGCCACGTCCGATCCCGACCATCCGTTTGGAGAGATCTCGATCCGCTTCTCCGCGGACGCCTCTTTTAAAGCCTAAGGCGTACAGTGCCATTCCAAGGGCGAAAAGTGACGAATCCGTCAACACGAGCTCCGGTCCTTCACAGAGGCAGACTCGTTCCGTTGCAAAAATGGCTCAAAGTGCGGTCGACGTGGCGCTGAAGAAGTTCATCGCCACTTCAGATCGAGTTAGCCAATTTGAGGCCAACATTAATACTCCGGCCGCCAGAGAAACGGAAGTGGGCTCCCAATACATGTGCGAAGTCCACCGGGACCAAATTCGGGCACTGTGGGAGAAGGTGGAGAAAAGCTATGAGAGCTGCTCCGATTTGCTAGCTGAGTCCGACGACAATGCGGCCATCTCGACAGTGCTGGAATCGAAGTACAGCTACTGCTACTCCGTCTATTCGAGGTGTATTGCCCAGCTTCGAGAGAGAATTGCTTCCCATACCACTCCGGCTTCCGTCAACGTTCACACGCCCGCGTCTACAGGCTGCCGGTTACCTCCGGTGGATACCGAGGTCTTCGCGGGTGATTATCTTCGGTGGCCCACCTTCCGAGACTTGTTTACGGCCATTTACATCCAAAACTCGCGGCTCACCCCGGTAGAGAAGTTGTTCCACTTATTGTCCAAAACAAGTGGTGACGCCCACGCCATTGTTTCTAAGGCTCCGCTTACCCATGAGGGGTTTGTCGTCGCTTGGCAAAGCCTCACAGACCGCTTTGAGAACCGGCGGCTATTGGTCAATAGCCAGTTGAAAATCCTTTTCAACCTCCAGGCTATTTCACAAGAGTCCGGGGTCGCGCTGAAGGAGCTGCAAGCCACCATTCAGAGTTGTCTGACAGCCCTAGCAATGTCCGCCATAAATGTTGAGGCTTGGGACTGTCTCCTGGTATTTATGATTTCGTCAAAGCTCCCTAAAGTCACACTTTCCATGTGGGAGCAATCCGTACATAATAAGGCCGAGATTCCAACATGGAAGGAATTAGATAACTTCCTGACAGAGCGCCATCGCACTCTGGAGGCCATCGACGACGTCAGGCCTAGTGGCTCCGTGCAATTTCCGCCAAGGTCGGGACTTCCTACTGCCCCTGCTCGGAGGCTCACTTCATACGAGACTCGAGTGGTTCCGGGCCAAAAGAGCTGCGATCTCTGTGCGAGGGAGGACCACCCCATTCGCTTATGTCCGCGTTTCCTAGAAATGGATGTAAATGGGCGCTCTGATTACATAAGGAGGAAGCAGTTATGTTTAAACTGTTTTGCCCGAGGGCAACCAGCAGCGAGACTGCACGAGCGCTCATACCTGCTCCACATGCCACAGCAGACACCACACCCTCTTGCACCGCGGCAATCCATTCGCAACCGCTCCAAGTCCGCCTACGCAGCTTACCGCTCCAAGTCCGCCTACGTCAACAAACGGCTCCGAGGATCAGTCGAATGTGCAGGTGTGTTTCGCTTCCGGGTCAGGAGCCGTCCTACTGGGCACGGCCCTTATCAACGTGTGCCATTTGGGGTGCACCGTCCAAGCACGAGCACTGATAGACTCAGGCTCCGAAGCGACGTTCATAACGGAGCGACTGTTCAACCTCGTCAAACCTCCCTTCAAGACGATTCAAGCCCAAGTTTCCGGCCTTAATCAGACCATTTCCGCGCAGTCTACAAAATTGTGCCATTTCTCCATTCGGTCGCCGTCTAGACCCGGGCTACAATTAGAGACTGCGGCTTACGTTCTTCCGCAGTTGGCAGGAAATCTGCCATCATATCCGATTTCGCGAGATCGTCTCAAGGGGCTGCCCAATATTACCCTGGCGGACCCCAACTTCTTTAAGAGCTCCCAAGTCGATGTGTTATTAGGAGCTGACATTCTTCCGTTCATTCTCCTCGGTAATTCCAAGGCTAATATCTGCGGGTCGCTTCTCGGTCAGGAGACCATTTTCGGATGGGTGCTGACAGGCCCATTATCTCCAGCCAACCCCCGCAGCGTGTCTGTTTTTTCCGCACGAGTTGCCCGCAGCCTCGGTGACTCACTGGTTCAGGGTTCCGATTCCGGATGCGAGCATAATTCTGTTACGACTCCTTCTCCGATTTACACATCGCATCACGCTGCACCGTGGCAATCAGCTGATGATCCGACTGATCCGGGTCTAATTCTAGATTCCAAGGTCATATTCAGCACGATGTCGCCACGCCCACGCAACGCCCCGTCACTGGAAAGCAGATGTACTCGAGGTACACTATCCTACCGATGCCGAGTCTGCAATGGGAGTCATCCGTTGAAGAAGTGTCGGCGCTTCCTACGCCTTAGTGCCGAGGAGCGGCTCCGAGTGGTTCTCGTGAACCGCTATTGCTCGAGCTGCCTGGCCCACGAGCACTCCGACGGATCCTGTCGGCGTGGGGACGGCTGTAAGACGTGTGGTCAGGATCACCACACGCTGCTGCACCCCGGGACCAAGGAGCACCGGTCACCGCCCAAGGGAGACAGTACACCTGGTGTCTCGCTCTCTCGTCGGCCGTCATCCGCCAACTCCCGGCGCGGTTCGGGTGCTTCTCGCCCTGCGTCCGCCATTTTCCGGCATTTCCAAACCGATCCACGGCCGCCGACTTCCAGGCACTCTTCGATAACTCCTCGGCATTCTTCCGCCACTGGCCGGCAGCCATCAAGCGCTCCACTGCTTTCGTCCGCCACTCATCGGGTGCCGTCCACCGCTCTTCCGCCCGCGTCATCCGCGCCTAGGCAACTTTCCGCCTCTCCTCGAGGGCCCCCGCAGGACGCGCTCGCTGCGCCCACCCTATCGTCGCTGCTGAGACGGAACAACGTCAACATCGGGACCCGGATTTTCGACACGGGGACCTCCATCGACCCGTGTACGCCCTCTAGCTGCAGGGACGCATAGCTAGCGACGAGGGATCTGTTGCAACCCGAGCGATTGCAAGGGGGGGGAGAATGTTTAGGTGAGGGCCCGTTGTGCCGCTCACCTGAAGAGCGCATCCGCGCTAAAGAGCGCACCCGCGCTAAAGAGCGCACCCGCGCTAAAGAGCGCGTCCACACTCGCCCCTCTGTGCCCTCTCTTCTCGCTCGTTGGTTGTCTTCGATCTCTTTTTTGTACTAGTTTTTAAGATTAATTGGATGTACGCAGCCAATAAAGCTGAACGCGTTTGTATACTCAACTGAAGACGCCCCCGACTTCTGATTTTTCAACCCCCATCCTGGAATCTTTTTGCGGACTCAACGCCCCCCTACACAGCGCACACTGGAGAGTATATGAGTCGCGTAATTGGTGAAGTATTGGAAGAATTTGGAATCACAATCGCAAAAAAAACATTGTCGATGACTACTGACAGTGCCGCAAATGCTAAGGATTTAACAGCAAATCTTCTTGGCGCTCAAAGTGGATTCCTTGCGCAGCTCATACCATCAATTTACTTGTGAAGGATGCATTAGCTTCAATAAAAAAGTTTGATGATCTCGTTAGTCATGTAAAGAATTTCGTTGCATTCTTCAAAGGTAGTGTATCGCTTTGGATGCTTTACGAGAAGCACAAGAAAAGGAAGGAATCGCCGAAGGAAATATCCGTACTTTGCATGTACTTTGCACTATGCTACGTTTGTTTACTACGTTATCTACGTATGTTGCAAAAATCTTGCAGATTAGAAACAAGGACAAAAACGTTCAAGAGATGCTCCTGAATTCTGAAACGAAAGTAGTTCGATTACTTATTGACCTATTAGCTCCATTCAAAGAAGCCTCTGAAGAAATTAGCGGAGAATATTACGTAACTGCTAGCTTGGTTATACCTCGGACCTGGGTTTTAAGACGGCATATAGAGTGCATGGCTCCAGAACCAGAAACTGGATAGAATGCTTGAGATCTTCTAAAGAAAGGGATTGAAAAACGACAACAGCCTCTCGAGATCAACAAAATCTTGTCCAAAGCTGCAATCTTGAACGATTAAAAAAGACAAGTTTTCCTTCAAGTCTTATAGCAGATACAACAACCAACGACATTGTTTAAGAACTTTGTGTCGGGCAAATGGGTCATCAGACTTCTCAGGTACACTTACATAATGCGAATCATGCGTTTAGAGTATTTTCCAGGTGATATTTGATTTTCTCAATGAAGTGGTTTTTTACAGGACAAAGAATCTTCTCCCACGGAAAAAATCCATACGTCCACATGGGACAAGCACTTCAAGCATGCGGAAGAAAAAAACCTCACTGCAGAAGCTGAAGATGCAGCTTTATTTTCAACACCCATTGCAAAAAAATCTGACAACCCTTTAACGTACTGGAAAGGGAATCGTAATGTTACGCCACTTTTGTCTAAAATTGCCTTGATATATTTGGTTCCTCCTGCGTCATCCGTCCCGTCTGAACGGCTTGCTTCCACGATTAAACTTGTTGTTTCAGACAATCGGAGCAAAATGACCCATGAACATTTTTTTTCTTGAACAAGTGGGTTTTCTTGAAATCTGTCAACGAAAAATATTGGATCAATTAAATTTATATGAAGCCACTACTTTCTTTTCCGTTGTACATACACTTTCAGAATGCATATGAATTTTTTTTGCAATGGAATGTTGTTAATGTTATTTTCCCTGACATTGGTGATATATACCGATATTCGATAATATCGATAATGTTGCATCCGATATTATCGGGCGGATATGATATTTTTCGGAATATTTTTTCAAATAGTTTAGTCAGTTTCTGAATAACTTCCATAAAATAGGATTTGTCCAGTTCCTCAAAATAGGTGTTTGTTTCACAGATTACCTGTAAATTTGACTATAGTTTCTTACACCCAAGCCATTTTTTAAGTTTGGAAATAAATAATAGTCACAGGGTAATAAATCTGGAGAATTGGGTGGATGAGGTAGAATTTCGTAGTGCAATTCACACATTTTCGACATGGCGACAACGCTCTTGTGAGTGGGAGCATTGTCCTGGTGAAACAAAACTTTTTTCTTCGCCATGTGCGGCCTTTTCTTCTTATGCTCCGAATCAAGTCGTCCAAAGAGATTGGAATAGTATTCTTCATTAATTGTTCTGCCTTTTTCCAAATAATCCACATGAATTACACCTCGGGTATCCCAGAAAACCGTTGCCATCACCTTGTTGGCCAACAAACCGATCTTGCCTTTTTCCAGTTAAAATCCATTGCTTTGACTGTTCCTTAGTCTCTGGTGTGATGAATCCAGGTTTTGCCAACAGTCACAAAACGACGAAAAAAATCGTTTTTGTTTGCGTTAAGCGATGCCAAACTCTCTTTGCAAAGTGCAAGCGGTTGCGTTTATTTTCAATTGTGAGCAATCACAGCACCCATCTTGAGGAAAGCGTACTCATGTGTAAAAATTCGTGTAAAATGTTTCTAACGCGTTCCCGAGAAATGTTTAGAGCATTTGCAATCTCTGGCAGCTTCATTCGGCGATCATCCAATACCATTCCATTGACTTTATTGACAATTTCTGGGGTTGTCACCTCTCTGGGACGACCCGATCGATCATCGTCAAAATGCTTGTCCGCCCGCGTTTAAATTCAGCAGTCCAATATTTTATTGTTGAAACGATGGAGTTTCCTTATAAACGTTGTCTAACTCCTTTTTAATATTGTCTTTGGATTTCTCTTTTAAAAACAGAAATCTTATGACAGCACGATATTCGATTTTATTTATGTGATATTCATTTCATGACAATGCAAAAGTGAATGCGCTAAAAGTCCCGCCAAAATTACAAGTGTTGATAAAACCGCATAAAACTTTCACAGTAATCAGCTGATAGAAAACACTAATCAAATAAAGTATTTACGAATGTTTAAAAAATGTTTGTCTTTGTAAGGTCGACTTTTTATCAGCCTTCCCCCGTATGTGGCGTAAAACAAACATTTTTATATAATATTTTTACGGAATATAAGCACATCACACAGTGGTCCAGCCCGTAGGCCAAAAATAAAAAATCCAAAGTCCAAATTTTGACTTTAAATCAGTGGTGGGCAAACTCTCATTTTACATAGCACGCGAGTATAGGGTAGGAAATTCTGCCGCAGCGCTGCCGGCACACTGACAGTGTGAGCACTCTCAAATTTTTTTAGAAGCTCTCTCATTTGCTCTCATTTTGATTCATTTGACAGCCCAAACTAAAAATAAAAATTTTTACACTGAGAAAAATTTTCTCAGAAATTGGATTGGAAAAACTTTTCTTCATGGAGAATATAGATAGGGCAGCGTAGTTTTTTATTTTTTTAAGAAATGTTGCTAGCAAAGCTTTTTTTAAAATAAAATACTCAATTTTAGTGCCCATTCCAACTTTTGAATTAACGAAAAATGAAATAAAAAAATACGTTTTTTCGCTCAGTGAATTCTCTGCTCTCATTGTTTTTCTCTGCTACGCATACACTTAAATTTTAAACATGTGTTAGTTTTGCCCCCCACTGCTTTAAATGTACCAATTCTTATTTATAATTGGTCTAGCTATTTGAATTTATTCATCTTTTTGTTTTGCTCTGTCTGCCCGCTTCAAGAATAGCACCGAAAGAGATGTTATAGATGTTGTAGAGCATGATATTCATTGTGTATTGCAGCGTAAACAACGTGCAAGTGAAGCTCTACGGAAAAAATTTGTTAAACATTTTTGAAACAAGTGTTTGTGCCATGGAAGTGAATAATATTTTAAAGAAATGTATTAACTTTCTTTTTACAATAAAAAGTATATGTCGTATTTGTTGTGTTTTGTGTAAATCATTGTTGTATTTAGTACATAATTGTGAACGTTCTTAGTTTGTTTTTTTTGTGTTTGGTTAGAGTTTTAGTTGTGATAGCACTCTTTGGCATTCACAAATCTTTTTGTATAACATTCTTAAGCATTTTAAGAATATAAGAAAGTTTAGTTCAAGAGCCGTAAGGTGCCGTGCAGCTTGCAAAATACAAAAAGGCAACCTAACCTCAATTTGAAAAAACCGGATATATATCGCAAAAATCAGATATAGTTCGCCGATCCTTATGAAAATATCATAATATAACCAATCTATTACAATACAAAATCTAAAAAAAAGTCCCAAACTTCTTTCTTCAAGAACACCGAAGTTGGTATTTCTACCAAAACATATAGTCGGCCGATGCTTATAAAATTTGGTAGGTTGGATCAACTGATCAAAAATAGAATCTGTACGAAGTACGAAGAAGTTTCAACTATCTATCTTAGAAAGCACAAACATTTATATGGCCCCTATAAGATATAGTCGGCTGATCCTTATGAAATTTGGTAGGTCGTATTATTTTGTCAAATATAGCACTCGTACAAAAACTGAACTCTCTAACTGCAAAAACACTAAAGTTATAGCATTTTCGATCAATCAGTTATATGGCAGCTATATGATATAGTTGCCTGATCTGGCTGATTTTAACATATTATTTTAGAATAAAAATATAAATATTTTGTGCCAAGTTTCCAGTCCCTACCTCAACTAGAAGTATTTTTGGTCGCTCTCTTCATACAAGCCGGACCACTGTGGGTTGGCTAAATAACGCCCTAAGCAATACTCAGCCGGACCTCAACAGAGGATTTGATATTGACAATGCCGTGGTCAACCTCACTCAGGAGATGCACAATGCTGCCTTAAAGAAAGCAAAGCTATCGACCCAAAACTTTGCACACACCCTTGTTTCCTTTGCATGCCGTATATAAGTCGGAACCGCCGGGATCGGCCGACTATATCCAAAGCTGCCATATAACTGATTGATCGGAAATGGTATATCGTTGGTGTTTTTAGAGTTAGAGATTTGACGTGAGAGCTTTTTTTGGCAAAATAATACTATTATAACTTTTATTTATTTGTTATTTAGGCCAGTAAATAAACAATATTTATTGAAGTCTCAACCGCGTGTTTATTCATCCTCTTCTTGACAGCTTTTTTAGGTTATAATCAGTTATATAATCAGTTAGGTTATAAAGGGCCCTCTACTTGGCGGGTAATTTTGAATTAGAAACATTTATCTTTAACACTTTCCCTTGGGATAATTCAAAATTCTAAACTCTATATAATGGTGTTTTTCCCTCCTTCAGAAGAGTCCAATCTTGTTGCAAAGAATCCGGAGACGAGTATTGAGGATCGGCTTCGTCATCATATCAGCGAGTTGTTCCTCAGTCGGGATGTGTTCGATCCCAAATTCTCCCTCAGCAATTCTTTCCCTGATAAAGAAATGCTTGTTGGCTATGTGCTTGGTCCTGCGATGGAATTCGGGGTTTTGGGCCAGTCTCATGGCAGCAGCATTATCGACCTGGAGAATCGGGGCTCGGTCCAATCTGTCGATTTCCTGAAATAATCTTTTTAGCCAAATTATTTCTTTTGCCGCTTCATTTGCTGCTACGATCGCAGCCTCAGTAGTAGAAATGGCCACCATAGCCTGCCTTTGACTTTTCCATGAAATGGCTCCTGAAGCAAACATGATGATGATCCCTGATGTAGATCTTTCGGTCTTAGTACAGCCACCAAAATCAGCATCGCTGTAGCATTCGAGGATTCCCTTCTTCTGTTTCCGATAGACTATCCCAACGTTGATTGTTCCGGATATGTAACGGAAAACCCTCTTCACTTGAACAATGTTTTCTTTTGCCGGATTTTCAAGCGTTCTTGAAAGAAATCCGATGCTGAAAGCCAAGTCTGGCCTAGTTCCAAGCATGAGGTACATGAGAGCTCCGATGGCTTGGCGATAAGGGAACAAAGTCGTCTCTGATTCTTTCCCTGCTGTCGTAGTTTCCAAATTCTTGAGAAGTGGGGTTGAAACAGCTTTGCAATCCGTGAATCTGAATCGCTCCAAAATCCTTGTGGCATACCCTTGTTGACTAATTTTTAGTCCATTTTCTTGTTTCTTGATTTCAAGTCCCAAGAAGCACTCAGCCTTGCTTGAGACAATTTTGAACTCTGATTTTAGCTCGTCCAAAAATTCTTCCAAATCTTGCGTATCTGTTGCTGAGGAGAGTCCGTCATCTACGTAAACAACGAGTAGAATCTTTTTGCCATTTCTTTCCCTGATGTAGAGAAATGGATCTGCCTCGCTGACTTTGAAATTGTGTTTCCGCAGGAAACCTCCGAAGCGTTCTTGCCAACATCTCGGCCCTTGCTTAAGCCCGTAGAGACTCTTCTTCAATCTGCAAACAAGCCCATGTCCTTGCTCGTATCCCTCAGGTTGTTGCATGTAAATCTCCTTGTCGTCCAATTCACCGTATAGAAAAGCTGTCGAGACGTCAAACTGGACCAAAAACATATAATTTTTGGCTGCAACGCTCAACACTGAGCATATTGTTTCCATTTTTGCGACAGAGCTAAAAGTTTGGTCGTAATCAATCCCTCGTCTCTGGGCGAATCCTTTGATGACCAAGCGAGCTTTGTATTTGTCGATACTTCCGTCGGGGTGGGTTTTGACTCGATAGACCCACTTGCACGGAAGTGCTTTCGATCCTCTGGGGAGTCTTGTCAAGTCCCAAGTTTCATTCTGATGTAAGGAATCAATTTCCCTGTCCATTGCCTTTTTCCACTCGACGTTGCTGTTAATGGCTTCATGGAAGGAATCTGGACTCTCCAGCACAAAACTCTCGGCTGCTGCTACGTAGTCATCCAGATGCTCCGGTCTCTTCAACTTCGAACGATCCCTCAACCGCATTGATTGCATTTTTCTTTTGTTGTTATCTTCGTCAAAGCTTGATTCTACTCAGGTTTCGTAACTGCTTTCGCTTCCTGTCTCGGCTGTGTCTTCTTTCAAGTCTTGCTCCTGAAGTGTGTCTTCGTCCTCGCTCTTGTGCAAGCCCGCGTCTTCTTCTTCCTTGTCTTCATCCTCGCTCTGGTGCAGGCTCACGTCTTCTTCATCCTTATTTTCTACGACGTCCTTGGATTCAAAATCTTGAAAAGGTAGGTCGACGCCTGGTTCACAATTGCTGAATTTCTCTTGAAATTTTACGTCCCTCGACACGACTACTTTGCGCTTCTCTGGTAAGTAAATACGATATCTCTCATCGCCGTCGTAACCCACCAGGTACCCCTTTTCAGCTTTTTCGTCCATCTTCTTCCTTTTTTGGCATGGAATGTGAACATAGCACGTCGATCCTACGATTCGAAGGTGTTTGGTTCTTGGTTTCTTGCCCAGCCAAAGTTGGTAAGGGCTCAAACCCTTCAATGAAGATTTGCCCGTCCTATTGAGAACGTAGACTGCTGTGCTGACCAACTCGGCCCAAATTGCTTCTGGAAATTTTATTTCTGTATTAGAATACTTAAAGGTTCTCGCCATTTCGACTATCGTTCGATTCTCTCTTTCGACACCACCGTTTTGCTCTGGAGTATAGGGAGCGGTGAGTCGAAAAGTTATACCAGCTTCCTGAAGAGTTTCTCTTACTCCTGCACAGTCGAATTCTCCTCCATTGTCGCTCAGGAATTCCCGAATTGTGTGCCCTTGTTGCTTGGCGTGAGAAACCATGTGTCGCAGCCCGTCCTTGACCTCTGATTTTTGCTTGACGATGTACCCGTATCGAAACCTGGTGAAATGGTCCTTAAAAACTACCAGACACCTCTTCTTCTGGAAAGAATCCTCAAACGGGCCGCAAACATCGCCTGACATCAGTTCCCCAGGCTTCATCGCTGGTTTCCTCGTTCCAAGTGGCAATCGATGTGCCTTTCCAAGGATGCAAGGCTCGCAAAAGCTACTCTCAATCTTGATTTGAATGCCCATTTTTCTTTTGAGCATGTCCTTGATGTGATTCTTGTCCTGATGTCCCCACCTCTCGTGGTAGAGTTGGAGAATTGAAGTTCCTGAAGTTGCGACGTTGACATCGACGTTTCGTTCTGGAAGTATGGGCTCGATCGCTGCTCTGTAGAGTGTTCCTTTTTCCATTGACAATCGTTTTGACTTTGATTGTGCCCTGCCCCAAAGCTGACAAGGTTTCATTTCCAGCTGCTCTGATCCAACTCGGATTCTCAAATTTCTCAAATTGCTCGAAATACTTCGCAGTCTTCACAATGTGTTTTGTTGCACCGTTGTCTATCCACCAGTCGACCTCTGAGTTTGCCTCTGCTGCAAACACGCTATTGTGGACTGAGACGAGAGTTAACGTTGGTTCTGCACAATTTCCTTGTTCAGCATTCTGGTAGCTCGGCTTCGGACGTCCATCCTTCTTCCATTTTATGCAGTTCCTGATCCAGTGTCCCTTTTTCTTGCAATAGTGGCAGGTATCTAATCTCCGACTAGATGCTCCTGAATCCTGACGATGCTCCTTTTTTGCTATGGTAGAAAAAGCCTCCTGGCTTTCCTTTTCGTCATTTTCAATTTCTCTCAAACATGACAATTTGATTAGTTAACTCGTCGAAAGTCTTTTCTTCTTCTTTTGTCAAGAGCATCCAACTTTGACGGAACGTTTCAAAGGTTTTTGGCAAAATATGTAGTGTTTTACAAACAAGTATTAAATCTGGCAGCTCAGTTTCATTTTTAGCCTTCAAAGCTTCATTTAAATCGTTCGACAGACTACGCAATTTTGCTGTGTGGGTTGATACATCGTTTCCTGGATTCCAAGAGAAAGCGAAAAACTCGTTGCATATCCTGAATACCTGGTCCTTCGCTGTTGCTTCAAACTGATTTTTCAGAGCTTCCCACGTATCGTGTGCTGTATCCTTGTCCATGATCTTCTGGTACACCCAGTCCGTGACCGCAGTGGTAATCATGGATTTTGCATAGCTGTTGGCCTTACGAAAAAAGTCGCTTTTCTCCTTGTGCTTCTTTGCATCTTCTGTTGAGGCACCTTCTGGCAATGGATACGGTTTGACGATCTTTCCGTCCAACGCGTCGAGAGCACCGTCGTGATAATCTATCAGGTCCCTAATTTTTCTTTTCCAAATCGGCCAATCGGTCGCACCTGAGAGCTTCGTGACGTGCTTCGCCAAATCCATCGTAATCGAGCAAAATGTCTCTTTTTTCTTTTACTTTAAACTGAACAAAACGTTCCTGGGCCCATAACCTATTATAACTTTTATTTATTTGTTATTTAGGCCAGTAAATAAACAATATTTATTGAAGTCTCAACCGCGTGTTTATTCATCCTCTTCTTGACAGCTTTTTTAGGTTATAATCAGTTATGTGTTTTATGATTCGATACTATCGTACTATCGATATAATATTTAAAGGGCCCTCTACTTGGCGGGTAATTTTGAATTAGAAACATTTATCTTTAACAAATACGACATGCCAAATATCAAAGGGATCGGCCGACTATATCCTATAGCTGCCATATAACTGAACGATCGAAAATGACCCAACATTCGCGTTTTTGAAACTTAGTACAGATTATATTTTTGGTCAGTTAATCCGACCTACCAAATTTCATAACGATCGGCCGACTATATCTTATAGCTGCCATATAACTGAACGATTGAAAATGGGTTTTGGTAGAAATACCAACTTTTGGTATTTTTGAAGATAGATTTTAGATTTTATATTATAATAAATTGGGTTATATTATCATATTCTCATAAAGATCGGCCAACTATATCCGATGTTTGCGATATATTTCCGTTTTAACTGCAAGGGTATATCAACTTCGGCTCCGCCCGAAGTTAGCTTTCCTTTCTAGTTTTTTTTTCTTTTTTTCTAACCAAATACTTATTGCCAAAAGTGCAATTACAGTGCCGCTATCGTTGTCCGTTGACATGTTGATAGTTTGAAAATTTATCGAAAAATGATGTTCGCACGAATGTTGGTTCTAGTTAGTGGGGAAAAGGAAATTCAAGTAGGCGAGCATGTTGACAAACATGTTTTTTGGGGTGCCGACCACTGGTTTAGAGGGTGCTTTAAAGATCAAAACTTATCGGAAATTATACAACAAAAAAAATATATATCTATTTTTTTTTTTTTTTTTTTTTTTTTTTTTTTTTACCTAAAATTTCTTTTGGAGTATTCCACTTTTATTTTATAAAAAAAAATTATTTTTTTTCTTTCAGTGTATGTGTTTCAGTTGTTTTTTTTTTAGTGTATAATAAGAATAGAATAATATTGAAAGAGAATAATATGAGAATAATATTTATATACAAAATTTTTCCACATTCATTCTTGTTCAATTTTCTCGCAGTGTATGGAACAATTTGTTAGCCCTTACCCCACTTTTCCTCGGCGAAAAGGTCGACCTCTTAGCGAAGGCAGCTGTGGACTTGAGACAGATTTGAGTTTAAATGTTCCATGTTTTGCGAGTGAACGAAAATTAATTTAATTTTTTTTTCTTTTGGTTTAATATAACTAAAAAAAAAAGTTTCAAAAAAAATATAAAAAAAAACTAATTTAAACTTTTCATTTTTCCATTTCCTTTTTTTTTTTTTTTTTTGTGTAATTTCTATTTTTATAGATTATTTTTAGCTTTTACTTTCATAACTTCTCTTTTGTTTACACAAAAAAAAATTTTTTTTATTCACCGTCGCCAACTTTGTGATTTAAATTAATTACTTAATTACTACCAAATATTTATTATTATTTTTTTTCTTTTCCTATTTAATATTATTAAATTTATTATTATTTAGTATTTATTTTTAGACTTTAATTTCGTGTTTTCATTTTTTTTTTTGTTCTTTTTTGCCACTGTTATTTTGGTCCCTTTTCTCTTTTTTTTTCTTTTGGTTTTTCTTCTTTTTCCCGCTAAATCGCCGTTGGCTATTTTTCGTTAATCCGCTGTGCGGGGGGGATCATCCTTCCTTCTTTTCTCTTTCGCCATTTTCTTTTCTCTTTGTCTGGTACTGTACTTTCCGCGAGTTCTCCGTTCTTGCTTCCTCCTTTTTTCTTTGTCTGGTACTGTACTTTCCGCGTGTCCTCCGTTCTTGCTTCCTCCTTTTCTCTTTGTCTGGTACTGTACTTTCCGCGTGTTCTCTGTTCTTGCTTCCTTCTTTTCTCTTTGTGTGGTACTGTACTTTCCGCATGTTCTACTGTTGTCCTCCTTGTCCGTTCCTTCGTCTGCTGATGTACGGGTCTCCGTTATGGTGATAGCGTGATGGTGACGATCCACGCGGTTTCCGATCCCGGTTCGTTATGTGGGTAGAGGGGATGACGGGAAGGTGGTCCACGCGTTTTCCAATCCCGGTCCGTTATGGTTGTGGTGGGGGTGACGGGCAGGTGGTCCACGCGTTTTTCCGATTTTTCGGCGGCTCCTCAGGATCCCTCTATGTCCTCCGAGAGATCCTCTTCGGGGTTGCGGTGAGGGATCCAGTGGACCTTGGGTTCCCTGGGATTTTCAGCGAGGGAGGTACTTGTGGGAACACGTGTCCCGGGGTGCTCCGCTGGCGGGTCTTGGGCGCTTCGCTGACAACTCACGTTTCCGACTTACGTGACCACGGGCTCACGCTCGATGCACTCTATCTCGGTCTTCTTTACACCGGCGCACGCGGTCAGTAGTGGGACGAGGGAAAACCAAATTTCGGTGAAGTCGCGTCTGAACTCGGTGACGATCGAAACGGAAAATCGATCGAATCTTCATCCTCCCTTACTTAGCTCCTTCTCTTATCCCTCTTTCTCACCTCGCACAAGCAGCTTTTCCCCACACTGCTCGACCTGCTGGCCCGAGTTCAAACTTCTGGCAACTCGCGAACCGGGCGATAGTTGGTATCGCCCAAATTTATTTTTATTGATATATTTATTTATTTATTTAAATTTTTATTATATTATTTTCGACACTACAGACGCCGTTACACATTTTTGAAAAGATATGCTTGGAAACTAATAAGTACGCCTTTCAAGATAAAGGAGTGGAGCTGAAGTGTGAGGTATGGGAGTTGCGAAGATATATTGGTATACTGCTCTACCTAGCCGTAGTCAAAATTCCAACAACGCTTATGGCATGGTCAAATAATTTTAAGTTATCCGCAATATCAGACGCAATGCCACGAAATAGATTTGAAAAAATAAAATCAAATTTTCATATAAATAATAACTTAAAGCAACTCGGAAAAGGGGAAGATAACTATGACAAACTTTATAAGATCCGTCCCTTACTAAATAAATTAAAAGAGAAGTTTAATGAAATATCTCAAGAGGAATATAAAAGCTGTGATGAACAGATGATTTCATTTAAAGGTAAAATAAGTTTAATTTATTTTGCAATATATGCAGTATCTTAATATTAAAGCAGTATCTCCCTAAAAAGCCGCACAAGTGGGGCTTTAAAATGTTTTCCAGACCTGGGCTCTTTTTTGCGTTTTTGCCTTTCGTTGGAGACGGAACCTGTAAATCTTATGGACTTCAGATATTGTTTTGCATTTGGCTTTAAACATTCCTGACAATCAAAATTGTAAACAATTTTTTGATAACCAGATGATAGCGTTAAAGGAAAGAGGTATCTTAGCAGTTGGCACTATTCGCAATAACCGTCTAAAAAATGTCAATCTTCTTAATGAAAAACAGTTAGCTGACAAAGGCAGGGGATCTTTTGACATAAAGGTCGAAGCAACCTATAACTTGATCTCGTGTCGCTGGTATGACAATAAAAGGAAGTCAGCTAATTTCAAATTATATTGCTGATACACCAGTTTCTGAGTGCATGCGTTGGTGCCGCCAAGAGAAAATCATGGTTAAAATACATCGTCCAGCTATTGTAGAAAGCTATAATAGAAACATGAGTCGTGTTGATCTATCAGATATGCTATTAGAATTATACAAAGTAAATCATCGCTCAAAAAAATGGTACATGCGAATCGTTTATTGGTGTATCGTTTATTGGTGCGAATCGTAAGCAATCATTTGAAAGAAAAAAACATATTCCACTTATAAGTTTTCAACTAGATATTGACATGGAGCTACTTAATGGTAATGTGGTTAGATCCCGAAAACGGGGTTTGGTTTACTAAATTTTAACTCTCCAAGCTCATCAACCGATCGTGTAGATCAAAGTTCTCCAGCTTCTTCCAAAGGGATTGAATCACCAAAATCTTCATTTCCAAAGAGGTCTTATATTATGGCTCCAGCAAAGGCAATAAGATACGACCAAATTGTTCACTGGGTTCAGTGGGGATTAAAAGGTAGATGTAGAATGTGTACTAAAGGCTTTCCCAGGTCAAAATATTCGAAATGTAATGTCCATTTGTGCTCAAACCCAAATAAAAATTGTTTTTACTGTATCATATTAATACTAACACAGAAAAATAAAGATGGTTAACAAAAATCGCATAATTGTTTGTGCTTTTAAAGGTAATATTACTCATACGTACGTAATTATTTACATATATGGATGGACAAATGTTGCCTATAGGCAAGAAAGGACATACCAAAGGACTTAGAGTATCGAAACTCAAAATGAACGCTAATTGGGGCTCCTATTAATCATTTATGGCGTTAAATATTTTCTATGTGTTGCCAGTTTAATTTGGGCATGAAAGGGTTAATGTAACAAGCTGTTGCGCCTGCAACAATTAGTACTTTAATTGTTTTATTTTATTTTATATCAAGCCGTTTTAAGTAAGGTAATATTACCCTTATTCTTTCCCTATAAAAAAGTCCTCCTGAATTTTGTTAATTTTTAAATTTAAAACTAAGAACTTTTTTTTTTAAGTTCTCACGATGATAGTGCTGTCTGGACCCTATCTTCCTGTGTCCTGTTAGGTTTCTGCTTGCCTTCTTCTGCATGATGAAATTTATTTATTTTTTTTGTAATAATCTTTCTTCTTTCTTTTGGTTTCTGATTGCTTAATGAGGAAATCAGCTTTTGTGTTTAAACAATTTATTTTTGTTCTTTTATTAATTGTTTATTTTCTTTGTTTTATTTAATTTTTTTTATTTAGCATTATTATTTATGTATTTGTATTTGTTTTGTTTTTTATTCGTTTTTTTTTTATTTTTTATGGAGTTTTACCAGTCACTAGCCATTGGTTTGCTTTCGTATTTTTTTTAGCCACGTTGGTGCTTCCTTTTTTTTTTGCATAGTCCCACGTTGGGCGCGGACTTAATCCCGAAGTTTACTTTTAAAAAAAATATTTTTTTTTATTTTTTATTTATTTATTTTTTAAATATTATTTAAAAAAAAGCATAGACATTTATTTATGTACTTAGAAAAGATCGAAGGGCACAAAGGACTCAAGTTAAGTTAATCCTCAAGCTTAATTTAAAAAAATTAATTTTTTTTATTATTTTTGAAAATTTTATTATTATTTTAAGCAATTTTACAAACTTTGTTTAATCACTTTAAGCTAGACCGACTGACTTTTCCAGGAAAAGAAATGACCAATTTTTTTATTAACAGATAACCAACCAATCTCGGCTTAAGAGATATAACCCAAAAGGGCACTTGGAGAGACTAAACAATTGCCCTTAGAGGTTCTAAGAAAGGTTGGTTGGTTCTAAGGTTTATGTCTCGCTTTGGCCAAAATAAGTTTTTACAGTTAGGGCTTGGGCCGTCAGCAAACGGGTACAACAGGGGGACCTACACGCAAGCAATTGCGTGCCGTAACTGTGTACACCGCTGGTAGTGCGGCTATACTCTCCACGAGAGGGGGGCTGGTAACAGATCCCGGTAAGGTCATGTCTCTGCAGAGGATGCTGGCTAATGGTAGTCGGGCGGGGAAAATACCACTTCCTTCTTTAAATCACCCAAATCCAAGGTGGAACAGCATATGCCAAAGGATGCGTGTCCGAGGAGGGGCTCGGACGCTAATATGCGAACTCTGGGGGACAAGCCGACCAGTTTTAACCAGGCTTGTCATGACAAGCGGGCTATGTCATGATGGACGAACCCCTTCCCGCCTACTCGTGGGACCAAAATATGAATTCTACCTTACCTAATAAGAACCTAAGCGGAGAACGGAACTCCCCAAAAAAGTTCGGAAATGGGGTCAGTAACCCGTCAAACTCCAAGGCCCTCAAAAGCCAAGGAGTTGCTGAGATGGAGAAGCCCCCCACAGCGGGGCAACATCCGAAGGCGGGTCGCGCTGTTGCGGAGGAGGTTGCCAAGGCTTCTTCATCCAAAGCGGGTCTAGCCATGGGACCACCGAACGGCGTGGAGAGGAAGACCCCAGGGTCAACCTCTAATCCAACGTCTCACTCGACGCAGCGAGGTATCAGCTTCGGCTAGACGCATCAGGTCCCGGTTGGTGTTAAGGCCTTGAGTATCCACCGGCTTGACGTTCTTGCGACCGCGTTTCTTTCTCCCAGAGGTAGAAGGCAACTCATTGAGGTAGGAATTGTCCAGCACCGCATCTATGCCTGCAATAGTATCTAATGATCCCCTTGCTTGTCCAAGGGATGGGTGGTATCTAGGTGTTTAACAGGTTCCTCCGCCATATCGATTTGGATGTCATTCAGGTTGAAGGTAGGTCTTGGTGGCTCTGCTTCGTACTTAGTTTTGTACATGGAGCAGGAATCAGCTTTGGCTAGACGCATCAGATCCCGTTTGGTGTTAAGGGCGTGAGTATCCACCGGCTTGACATCCTTGCGACCGCATTTCTTCCGACCAGAGGTAGTAGGCTCCTCATTGTAATAGGAATTGTCCAGCCCTGCATATAAGGTTATAAAAGTGTCTAATGAAGGATTCCCTTGCTTGTCTAATGGGTGGTGTCCATGGGGTTTACATATTCTTCCGCTCTTTCGACTCTGATCTCATTCGGGTTGAAGGTAGGTCTTGGTGGCTCTGCTTAGTACTAAGTTTTGTACGTGGAGCAGGTATCAGCTTCGGCTAGACGCATCAGGTCTCGGTTGGTGTTAAGGCCTTGAGTATCCACCGGCTTAACGTTCTTGCGACCGCGTTT
>NW_027222909.1:22500-24596 GCF_030179905.1 Drosophila bipectinata | reverse complement strand
GACTCTTCCCTTGGAGACCAGCTGCGGATATTGGTACGGCCTGTTGAGAAGTTTGCGTATCCCCACCATAAATTTTCAAGGTCCGAGGAGAAAATATCGACACAACAGTATATGTCATGCTCTTCTAGCCCATCTACCATATCTCTCTGCGAAAGACTTCCATGGTAGTACGACTATAAAACAGAAAAGAAAACTCTTCCGATATCTCTCGACGGCTTCTTTATGTTTTTTCCTGTTGCCAGGATGAGCACGAGTGTCATGTTTAATAACAAACGGATACTCAACAGGTTACGGAATTGGAACCGTATTCCCTTTCGTTCAAAATTATTCAAGTATATAATTTTCACAATAATTGTAATATTTATTTTTACTTGAAAATTTTCGGCTTTCGCCTTGAACTTAGGACCGACTAACTCGTGATCAACCACTGTTCACACGAAACCCTTCTCCACTTCAGTCCTCCAAGGTCTCATTCGATTATTTGCTACTACCACCAAGATCTGTACCAATAGCAGCTCCATGCAGGCTTACGCCAAACACTTCTACGCATACCATTGTACCTTCCTACTCACTAAAGTTTCAAAATTTATATTACAAGTAATATAAATCATCTACTTTAGCGGTAATGTATAGGTATACAACTTAAGCGCCATCCATTTTAAGGGCTAGTTGCTTCGGCAGGTGAGTTGTTACACACTCCTTAGCGGATTTCGACTTCCATGATCACCGTCCTGCTGTTTTAAGCAACCAACGCCTTTCATGGTTTCTGCATGAGTTGTTAATTTGGGCACCGTAACATTACGTTTGGTTCATCCCACAGCGCCAGTTCTGCTTACCAAAAGTGGCCCACTGGGCACATTATATCATAACCTTAAACTTCATATCAAGAAAGTTAAGGTTCTTACCCATTTAAAGTTTGAGAATAGGTTAAGATCGTTTCGACCCTAAGGCCTCTAATCATTCGCTTTACCAGATAAGATTATTTTATATAACATTAAAATGCACCAGCTATCCTGAGGGAAACTTCGGAAGGAACCAGCTACTAGATGGTTCGATTGGTCTTTCGCCCCTATACTCAATTCTGACAATCGATTTGCACGTCAGAACTGTTTCGGTCTTCCATCAGGGTTTCCCCTGACTTCAACCTGATCAAGTATAGTTCACCATCTTTCGGGTCACAGCATATCTGCTCAAGTACGTTCCAGTTAGAGGCATAAATAATATAAATATTATTATACATAACTATATAGAACGCCCCGGGATTGTGTTAATTAACTATAAAATAGTTAAAAAACTAATCCCATTAATAGTCAAGTTAATTACGCTATTAGGTTTATATCCCAATAACTTGCACATATGTTAGACTCCTTGGTCCGTGTTTCAAGACGGGTCCCGAAGGTATCCTGAATCTTTCGCATTGTTAATCATACAAGTGCATATAATAAACACAAAAATCAATGATAATTATGCCATTATATAATTCCGAAAAATTAACGCACTGTATTCTTATTAATCTATCAACACTTTATCAAATTAATGACATTTATCCTATGTTAAAATGCAAGCATAATAATTTGAATAAACTATAAGTCATATTTTATGATAAATTATATATGTTAATAGATTACAATGTCCTTATATGGAAAAAATGCACACTATTTCTATAATATTATTTAAATATTATAACTTTAATGATGAATTTTCCATAATGGATATTCAGGTTCATCGGGCTTAACCTCTAAGCAGTTTCACGTACTATTTAACTCTCTATTCAGAGTTCTTTTCAACTTTCCCTCACGGTACTTGTTTACTATCGGTCTCATGGTTATATTTAGTTTTAGATGGAGTTTACCACCCACTTAGTGCTGCACTATCAAGCAACACGACTCTTTGGAAACATCATCTAGTAATCATTAACGTTATACGGGCCTGGCACCCTCTATGGGTAAATGGCCTCATTTAAGAAGGACTTAAATCGTTAATTTCTCATACTAGAATATTGACGCTCCATACACTGCATCTCACATTTGCCATATAGACAAAGTGACTTAGTGCTGAACTGATTTCTTTTCGCTCGCCGCTACTAAGAAAATCCT
>NW_027222909.1:10000-17500 GCF_030179905.1 Drosophila bipectinata | reverse complement strand
ATATTATTTTAATATTATATTGGTAGGCCGAACACCACCTACCCTATATACCTTTTTGAACACGATTTCGTCAATCCGGTCATTTATTGTATGGGAAGTATGACTTTCCCACACATATTTGGATATCCATACGATTGCATATCCATATGAAAATATTTTTAATATTTTTAATATATTTTTAATATTTCCATATTTAATATAATATAATTAAATTATTATATTATATATTATATGGTAGGCTATCACCATCACCTACCATATATTTCATATAAATATAAATATTTTCATATCCATATATATTTTTTTATATTCATATATTTTCATATATGTTATATGCATATGTATTCATAACCATATGCTCATATATTAATACTGGCGGTCTTCTGTTTAATATAATATTATTTTAATATTATATTGGTAGGCCGAACACCACCTACCCTATATACCTTTTTGAACACGGTTTCGTCAATCCGGTCATTTATTGTATGGGAAGTATGACTTTCCCACACATATTTGGATATCCATACGATTGCATATCCATATGAAAATATTTTTAATATTTTTAATATATTTTTAATATTTCCATATTTAATATAATATAATTAAATTATTATATTATGTTATATGCATATGTATTCATAACCATATGCTCATATATTAATACTGGCGGTCTTCTGTTTAATATAATATTATTTTAATATTATATTGGTAGGCCGAACACCACCTACCCTATATACCTTTTTGAACACGGTTTCGTCAATCCGGTCATTTATTGTATGGGAAGTATGACTTTCCCACACATATTTGGATATCCATACGATTGCATATCCATATGAAAATATTTTTAATATTTTTAATATATTTTTAATATTTCCATATTTAATATAATATAATTAAATTATTATATTATATATTATATGGTAGGCTATCACCATCACCTACCATATATTTCATATACATATAAATATTTTCATATCCATATATATTTTTTTATATTCATATATTTTCATATATGTTATATGCATATGTATTCATAACCATATGCTTATATATTAATACTGGCGGTCTTCTGTTTAATATAATATTATTTTAATATTATATTGGCAGGCTGAACACCACCTACCCTATATACCTTTTTGAACACGGTTTCGTCAATCCGGTCATTTATTGTATGGGAAGTATGACTTTCCCACACATATTTGGATATCCATACGATTGCATATCCATATGAAAATATTTTTAATATTTTTAATATATTTTTAATATTTCCATATTTAATATAATATAATTAAATTATTATATTATATATTATATGGTAGGCTAACACCATCACCTACCATATATTCCATATACATATAAATATTTTCATATTCATATATATTTTTTTATATATATTCATATATTTTCATATATGTTATATGCATATGTATTCATAACCATATGCTTATATATTAATACTGGCGATCTTCTGTTTAATATAATATTATTTTAATATTATATTGGTAGGCCGAACACCACCTACCCTATATACCTTTTGAACACGGTTTCGTCAATCCGGTCATTTATCGTATAGGAAGTACGACTTTCCCACACATATTTGGATATCCATACGGTTGCATATCCATATGAAAATATTTTTAATATTTTTAATATTCGTGAGTTTTTAAATAGGGACAGAAGGAATCTCTTGAATTGAATCATGCGCGTCACTAATAAGATGACGAGGCATTTGGCTACCTATGCGAAAGTAATTCAACTCCCGCCGTCTTAAGGTTTAAGACTTATAACAATATATGTTTAATATTTTTAATATCCGTGAGGTTTTAAATAGGGACAGAAGGAATCTCTTGAATTGAATCATGCGCGTCACTAATTAAGATGACGAGGCATTTGGCTACCTATGCGAAAGTAATTCAACTCCCGCCGTCTTAAGGTTTAAGACTTATAACAATATATGTTTAATATTTTTAATATCCGTGAGGTTTTAAATAGGGACAGAAGGAATCTCTTGAATTGAATCATGCGCGTCACTAATAAGATGACGAGGCATTTGGCTACCTATGCGAAAGTAATTCAACTCCCGCCGTCTTAAGGTTTAAGACTTATAACAATATATGTTTAATATTTTTAATATCCGTGAGGTTTTAAATAGGGACAGAAGGAATCTCTTGAATTGAATCATGCGCGTCACTAATAAGATGACAAGGCATTTGGCTACCTATGCGAAAGTAATTCAACTCCCGCCGTCTTAAGGTTTAAGACTTATAACAATATATGTTTAATATTTTTAATATCCGTGAGGTTTTAAATAGGGACAGAAGGAATCTCTTGAATTGAATCATGCGCGTCACTAATAAGATGACGAGGCATTTGGCTACCTATGCGAAAGTAATTCAACTCCCGCCGTCTTAAGGTTTAAGACTTATAACAATATATGTTTAATATTTTTAATATCCGTGAGGTTTTAAATAGGGACAGAAGGAATCTCTTGAATTGAATCATGCGCGTCACTAATAAGATGACGAGGCATTTGGCTACCTATGCGAAAGTAATTCAACTCCCGCCGTCTTAAGGTTTAAGACTTATAACAATATATGTTTAATATTTTTAATATCCGTGAGGTTTTAAATAGGGACAGTAGGAATCTCTTGAATTGAATCATGCGCGTCACTAATAAGATGACAAGGCATTTGGCTACCTATGCGAAAGTAATTCAACTCCCGCCGTCTTAAGGTTTAAGACTTATAACAATATATGTTTAATATTTTTAATATCCGTGAGGTTTTAAATAGGGACAGAAGGAATCTCTTGAATTGAATCATGCGCGTCACTAATAAGATGACGAGGCATTTGGCTACCTATGCGAAAGTAATTCAACTCCCGCCGTCTTAAGGTTTAAGACTTATAACAATATAAATGAAAAATATTATTTTCATTTTTCACGTCACTAATAAGATGACGAGGCATTTGGCTACCTAAACGAAAGTAATTCATCTTCCGCCGTTATAAGGTTTAAGACTTATAACAATATAAATGAAAAATATTATTTTCATTTTTCACGTCACTAATAAGATGACGAGGCATTTGGCTACCTAAACGAAAGTAATTCATCTTCCGCCGTTATAAGGTTTAAGACTTATAACAATATAAATGAAAATATTATTTTCATTTTTCACGTCACTAATAAGATGACGAGGCATTTGGCTACCTAAACGAAAGTAATTCATCTTCCGCCGTTATAAGGTTTAAGACTTATAACAATATAAATGAAAAATATTATTTTCATTTTTCACGTCACTAATAAGATGACGAGGCATTTGGCTACCTAAACGAAAGTAATTCATCTTCCGCCGTTATAAGGTTTAAGACTTATAACAATATAAATGTAATTTATTATTTCAAGTTCTCCCGTCCTTAATAAGATGACGAGGCATTTGGCTACCTAAACGAAAGTAATTCAACTCCCGCCGTCTTAAGGTTTAAGACTTATAACAATATAAATGAAAAATATTATTTTCATTTTTCACGTCACTAATAAGATGACGAAACAGTTAGTAGGCCACAATTAGTAGGGAAACGTGGACAACCCGTGATAAATCCTTATATGCTTTCTTAGATATAGCATATAAAGATTTTTTATACTAAATATACATATTTACACATGCATATTTACATTTTTTTTATATTTCGAATCATCAAGCAAAGGATAAGCTTCAGTGGATCGCAGTATGGCAGCTGCTCAACCACTTACAACACCTTGCCCGTTACAAAAGTCGTTTACAATTGATTCTAGGCTTTGTCATTGTATTAAATAATGTTTTCATATGTAACTAGCATGGCATCAGGTGATCAAAGATCCTCCCAATTTACTATGTTACAAATTACATTGGCATCACATCCATTGTCGTTTAAAATATAAATAATAAACTTTAAATGGTTTAGAAGCCATACAATGCAAATTGCCCCTTATTTATCATTGCAGTCCAGCACGGATACGACCTTAGAGGCGTTCAGGCATAATCCAACGGACGTAGCGTCATACCACTGTTCGCTCGAACAAGTATTGTGCCATTGGTCCGTACCTGCGGTTCCTCTCGTACTACGCAGGAATGCTGTCGCAACAACGTTTTGTCATTAGTAGGGTAAAACTAACCTGTCTCACGACGGTCTAAACCCAGCTCACGTTCCCTTGCATGGGTGAACAATCCAACGCTTGGTGAATTTTGCTTCACAATGATAGGAAGAGCCGACATCGAAGGATCAAAAAGCGACGTCGCTATGAACGCTTGGCCGCCACAAGCCAGTTATCCCTATGGTAACTTTTCTGACACCTCTTGTTAAAAACTCTTTAAACCAAAAGGATCGATAGGCCGAGCTTTTGCTGTCCCTGTGTGTACTGAACACCGAGATCAAGTCAGCATTTGCCCTTTTGCTCTATGTGTGGTTTCTGTCCGCACTGAGCTGGCCTTGGGACACCTCCGTTATTATTTGAGAGATGTACCGCCCCAGTCAAACTCCCTACCTGGCAATGTCCTTGAATTGGATCATACCTGAGTAATTGGAGTTATACCAAATTTTCAAATCGATAATACATGAATGCATCTCTCATTAAAGAATTTGTTTGCGATTATATAACAAACTCGTGATACTTTGATCAAGAAGCTTGCATCAAAACCCAATACCATAAGATATAATAAATATATCCGTATAATGGCTAGGAAATGATACACGTTCCATTTAATCAAGTAAGTAAGGAAACAATAAGAGTAGTGGTATTTCATTGTCGATACCAAACCGAAGTCTAATATCTCCCACTTATTCTACACCTCTTATGTCTCCTTACACTGCCAGATTAGAGTCAAGCTCAAAAGGGTCTTCTTTCCCCGCTAATTATTCCAAGCCCGTTCCCTTGGCTGTGGTTTCGCTAGATAGTAGATAGGGACAGAAGGAATCTCGTTAATCCATTCATGCGCGTCACTAATTAGATGACGAGGCATTTGGCTACCTTAAGAGAGTCATAGTTACTCCCGCCGTTGACCCGCGCTTACTTGAATTTCTTCACTTTGACATTCAGAGCACTGGGCAGAAATCACATTGTGTCAACACCCGCTAGGGCCATCACAATGCTTTGTTTTAATTAGACAGTCGGATTCCCCAAGTCCGTGCCAGTTCTGAATTGATTGTTAATTGATAATCGTTATAATTAATAAGAACTAATTGGTTTGACCCAACTAGTATTCTTAAAAATTTTAGCAAGAAAGTTCCACAATTGGATACGTAACTAAACTATCCGGGGAACAAGTTACAACCATAAATGATTATAACTCTATTTACCCAGAACGAGCACATAAACCATATTATTGTTTCCCAATCAAGCCCGACTATCTCAATCTTCAGAGCCAATCCTTATCCCGAAGTTACGGATCTAATTTGCCGACTTCCCTTACCTACATTATTCTATCGACTAGAGACTCTTCACCTTGGAGACCAGCTGCGGATATTGGTACGGCCTGTTGAGAAGTTTGCGTATCCCCACCATAAATTTTCAAGGTCCGAGGAGAAAATATCGACACAACAGTATATGTCATGCTCTTCTAGCCCATCTACCATATCTCTCTGCGAAAGACTTCCATGGTAGTACGACTATAAAACAGAAAAGAAAACTCTTCCGATATCTCTCGACGGCTTCTTTATGGTCGTTCCTGTTGCCAGGATGAGCACGAGGCCCATATTTAATAACAAACGGATACTCAACAGGTTACGGAATTGGAACCGTATTCCCTTTCGTTCAAAATTATTCAAGTATATAATTTTCACAATAATTGTAATATTTATTTTTACTTGAAAATTTTCGGCTTTCGCCTTGAACTTAGGACCGACTAACTCGTGATCAACCACTGTTCACACGAAACCCTTCTCCACTTCAGTCCTCCAAGGTCTCATTCGATTATTTGCTACTACCACCAAGATCTGTACCAATAGCAGCTCCATGCAGGCTTACGCCAAACACTTCTACGCATACCATTGTACCTTCCTACTCACTAAAGTTTCAAAATTTATATTACAAGTAATATAAATCATCTACTTTAGCGGTAATGTATAGGTATACAACTTAAGCGCCATCCATTTTAAGGGCTAGTTGCTTCGGCAGGTGAGTTGTTACACACTCCTTAGCGGATTTCGACTTCCATGATCACCGTCCTGCTGTTTTAAGCAACCAACGCCTTTCATGGTTTCTGCATGAGTTGTTAATTTGGGCACCGTAACATTACGTTTGGTTCATCCCACAGCGCCAGTTCTGCTTACCAAAAGTGGCCCACTGGGCACATTATATCATAACCTTAAACTTCATATCAAGAAAGTTAAGGTTCTTACCCATTTAAAGTTTGAGAATAGGTTAAGATCGTTTCGACCCTAAGGCCTCTAATCATTCGCTTTACCAGATAAGATTATTTTATATAACATTAAAATGCACCAGCTATCCTGAGGGAAACTTCGGAAGGAACCAGCTACTAGATGGTTCGATTGGTCTTTCGCCCCTATACTCAATTCTGACAATCGATTTGCACGTCAGAACTGTTTCGGTCTTCCATCAGGGTTTCCCCTGACTTCAACCTGATCAAGTATAGTTCACCATCTTTCGGGTCACAGCATATCTGCTCAAGGTACGTTCCAGTTAGAGGTATAAATAATATAAATATTATTATACATAACTATATAGAACGCCCCGGGATTGTGTTAATTAACTATAAAATAGTTAAAAAACTAATCCCATTAATAGTCAAGTTAATTACGCTATTAGGTTTATATCCCAATAACTTGCACATATGTTAGACTCCTTGGTCCGTGTTTCAAGACGGGTCCCGAAGGTATCCTGAATCTTTCGCATTGTTAATCATACAAGTGCATATAATAAACACAAAAATCAATGATAATTATGCCATTATATAATTCCGAAAAATTAACGCACTGTATTCTTATTAATCTATCAACACTTTATCAAATTAATGACATTTATCCTATGTTAAAATGCAAGCATAATAATTTGAATAAACTATAAGTCATATTTTATGATAAATTATATATGTTAATAGATTACAATGTCCTTATATGGAAAAAATGCACACTATTTCTATAATATTATTTAAATATTATAACTTTAATGATGAATTTTCCATAATGGATATTCAGGTTCATCGGGCTTAACCTCTAAGCAGTTTCACGTACTATTTAACTCTCTATTCAGAGTTCTTTTCAACTTTCCCTCACGGTACTTGTTTACTATCGGTCTCATGGTTATATTTAGTTTTAGATGGAGTTTACCACCCACTTAGTGCTGCACTATCAAGCAACACGACTCTTTGGAAACATCATCTAGTAATCATTAACGTTATACGGGCCTGGCACCCTCTATGGGTAAATGGCCTCATTTAAGAAGGACTTAAATCGTTAATTTCTCATACTAGAATATTGACGCTCCATACACTGCATCTCACATTT
>NW_027222909.1:0-5000 GCF_030179905.1 Drosophila bipectinata | reverse complement strand
TCATATATGTTATATGCATATGTATTCATAACCATATGCTCATATATTAATACTGGCGGTCTTCTGTTTAATATAATATTATTTTAATATTATATTGGTAGGCCGAACACCACCTACCCTATATACCTTTTTGAACACGGTTTCGTCAATCCGGTCATTTATTGTATGGGAAGTATGACTTTCCCACACATATTTGGATATCCATACGATTGCATATCCATATGAAAATATTTTTAATATTTTTAATATATTTTTAATATTTCCATATTTAATATAATATAATTAAATTATTATATTATATATTATATGGTAGGCTATCACCATCACCTACCATATATTTCATATACATATAAATATTTTCATATCCATATATATTTTTTTATATTCATATATTTTCATATATGTTATATGCATATGTATTCATAACCATATGCTTATATATTAATACTGGCGGTCTTCTGTTTAATATAATATTATTTTAATATTATATTGGCAGGCTGAACACCACCTACCCTATATACCTTTTTGAACACGGTTTCGTCAATCCGGTCATTTATTGTATGGGAAGTATGACTTTCCCACACATATTTGGATATCCATACGATTGCATATCCATATGAAAATATTTTTAATATTTTTAATATATTTTTAATATTTCCATATTTAATATAATATAATTAAATTATTATATTATATATTATATGGTAGGCTATCCTCATCACCTACCATATATTTCATATACATATAAATATTTTCATATCCATATATATTTTTTTATATTCATATATTTTCATATATGTTATATGCATATGTATTCATAACCATATGCTCATATATTAATACTGGCGGTCTTCTGTTTAATATAATATTATTTTAATATTATATTGGCAGGCTGAACACCACCTACCCTATATACCTTTTTGAACACGGTTTCGTCAATCCGGTCATTTATTGTATGGGAAGTATGACTTTCCCACACATATTTGGATATCCATACGATTGCATATCCATATGAAAATATTTTTAATATTTTTAATATATTTTTAATATTTCCATATTTAATATAATATAATTAAATTATTATATTATATATTATATGGTAGGCTATCACCATCACCTACCATATATTTCATATACATATAAATATTTTCATATCCATATATATTTTTTTATATTCATATATTTTCATATATGTTATATGCATATGTATTCATAACCATATGCTCATATATTAATACTGGCGGTCTTCTGTTTAATATAATATTATTTTAATATTATATTGGTAGGCCGAACACCACCTACCCTATATACCTTTTTGAACACGGTTTCGTCAATCCGGTCATTTATTGTATGGGAAGTATGACTTTCCCACACATATTTGGATATCCATACGATTGCATATCCATATGAAAATATTTTTAATATTTTTAATATATTTTTAATATTTCCATATTTAATATAATATAATTAAATTATTATATTATATATTATATGGTAGGCTATCACCATCACCTACCATATATTTCATATACATATAAATATTTTCATATCCATATATATTTTTTTATATTCATATATTTTCATATATGTTATATGCATATGTATTCATAACCATATGCTCATATATTAATACTGGCGGTCTTCTGTTTAATATAATATTATTTTAATATTATATTGGTAGGCCGAACACCACCTACCCTATATACCTTTTTGAACACGGT
This sequence comes from Drosophila bipectinata, assembly GCF_030179905.1. Taxonomy (NCBI): domain Eukaryota; kingdom Metazoa; phylum Arthropoda; class Insecta; order Diptera; family Drosophilidae; genus Drosophila; species Drosophila bipectinata. The sequence goes on along the minus strand of NW_027222909.1, from coordinate 3,279 downwards.
TTCGTCAATCCGGTCATTTATTGTATGGGAAGTATGACTTTCCCACACATATTTGGATATCCATACGATTGCATATCCATATGAAAATATTTTTAATATTTTTAATATATTTTTAATATTTCCATATTTAATATAATATAATTAAATTATTATATTATATATTATATGGTAGGCTATCACCATCACCTACCATATATTTCATATACATATAAATATTTTCATATCCATATATATTTTTTTATATTCATATATTTTCATATATGTTATATGCATATGTATTCATAACCATATGCTTATATATTAATACTGGCGGTCTTCTGTTTAATATAATATTATTTTAATATTATATTGGTAGGCCGAACACCACCTACCCTATATACCTTTTTGAACACGGTTTCGTCAATCCGGTCATTTATTGTATGGGAAGTATGACTTTCCCACACATATTTGGATATCCATACGATTGCATATCCATATGAAAATATTTTTAATATTTTTAATATATTTTTAATATTTCCATATTTAATATAATATAATTAAATTATTATATTATATATTATATGGTAGGCTATCACCATCACCTACCATATATTTCATATACATATAAATATTTTCATATCCATATATATTTTTTTATATTCATATATTTTCATATATGTTATATGCATATGTATTCATAACCATATGCTCATATATTAATACTGGCGGTCTTCTGTTTAATATAATATTATTTTAATATTATATTGGTAGGCCGAACACCACCTACCCTATATACCTTTTTGAACACGGTTTCGTCAATCCGGTCATTTATTGTATGGGAAGTATGACTTTCCCACACATATTTGGTTATCCATACGATTGCATATCCATATGAAAATATTTTTAATATTTTTAATATATTTTTAATATTTCCATATTTAATATAATATAATTAAATTATTATATTATATATTATATGGTAGGCTATCACCATCACCTACCATATATTTCATATACATATAAATATTTTCATATCCATATATATTTTTTTATATTCATATATTTTCATATATGTTATATGCATATGTATTCATAACCATATGCTTATATATTAATACTGGCGGTCTTCTGTTTAATATAATATTATTTTAATATTATATTGGTAGGCCGAACACCACCTACCCTATATACCTTTTTGAACACGGTTTCGTCAATCCGGTCATTTATTGTATGGGAAGTATGACTTTCCCACACATATTTGGATATCCATACGATTGCATATCCATATGAAAATATTTTTAATATTTTTAATATATTTTTAATATTTCCATATTTAATATAATATAATTAAATTATTATATTATATATTATATGGTAGGCTATCACCATCACCTACCATATATTTCATATACATATAAATATTTTCATATCCATATATATTTTTTTATATTCATATATTTTCATATATGTTATATGCATATGTATTCATAACCATATGCTCATATATTAATACTGGCGGTCTTCTGTTTAATATAATATTATTTTAATATTATATTGGTAGGCCGAACACCACCTACCCTATATACCTTTTTGAACACGGTTTCGTCAATCCGGTCATTTATTGTATGGGAAGTATGACTTTCCCACACATATTTGGATATCCATACGATTGCATATCCATATGAAAATATTTTTAATATTTTTAATATATTTTTAATATTTCCATATTTAATATAATATAATTAAATTATTATATTATATATTATATGGTAGGCTATCACCATCACCTACCATATATTTCATATACATATAAATATTTTCATATCCATATATATTTTTTTATATTCATATATTTTCATATATGTTATATGCATATGTATTCATAACCATATGCTTATATATTAATACTGGCGGTCTTCTGTTTAATATAATATTATTTTAATATTATATTGGTAGGCCGAACACCACCTACCCTATATACCTTTTTGAACACGGTTTCGTCAATCCGGTCATTTATTGTATGGGAAGTATGACTTTCCCACACATATTTGGATATCCATACGATTGCATATCCATATGAAAATATTTTTAATATTTTTAATATATTTTTAATATTTCCATATTTAATATAATATAATTAAATTATTATATTATATATTATATGGTAGGCTATCACCATCACCTACCATATATTTCATATACATATAAATATTTTCATATCCATATATATTTTTTTATATTCATATATTTTCATATATGTTATATGCATATGTATTCATAACCATATGCTCATATATTAATACTGGCGGTCTTCTGTTTAATATAATATTATTTTAATATTATATTGGTAGGCCGAACACCACCTACCCTATATACCTTTTTGAACACGGTTTCGTCAATCCGGTCATTTATTGTATGGGAAGTATGACTTTCCCACACATATTTGGATATCCATACGATTGCATATCCATATGAAAATATTTTTAATATTTTTAATATATTTTTAATATTTCCATATTTAATATAATATAATTAAATTATTATATTATATATTATATGGTAGGCTATCCTCATCACCTAACATATATTTCATATACATATAAATATTTTCATATCCATATATATTTTTTTATATTCATATATTTTCATATATGTTATATGCATATGTATTCATAACCATATGCTTATATATTAATACTGGCGGTCTTCTGTTTAATATAATATTATTTTAATATTATATTGGCAGGCTGAACACCACCTACCCTATATACCTTTTTGAACACGGTTTCGTCAATCCGGTCATTTATTGTATGGGAAGTATGACTTTCCCACACATATTTGGATATCCATACGATTGCATATCCATATGAAAATATTTTTAATATTTTTAATATATTTTTAATATTTCCATATTTAATATAATATAATTAAATTATTATATTATATATTATATGGTAGGCTATCACCATCACCTACCATATATTTCATATACATATAAATATTTTCATATCCATATATATTTTTTTATATTCATATATTTTCATATATGTTATATGCATATGTATTCATAACCATATGCTTATATATTAATACTGGCGGTCTTCTGTTTAATATAATATTATTTTAATATTATATTGGTAGGCCGAACACCACCTACCCTATATACCTTTTTGAACACGGTTTCGTCAATCCGGTCATTTATCGTATAGGAAGTACGACTTTCCCACACATATTTGGATATCCATACGATTGCATATCCATATGAAAATATTTTTAATATTTTTAATATTCGTGAGTTTT
>NW_027222908.1:0-32288 GCF_030179905.1 Drosophila bipectinata | reverse complement strand
ACATCGTTTACACTGCCATTATGTCCTGGCAGCTTGTATAGAATGCGCCTCGTCTTGACATCCCAAATGTAGACATGCCGATCGGCCATACGGCCACACCATACGGCGTAAAATGGGCTTCCATTACAGCGCCACTGTGTCCGGATAGAGCCATTATATTCTCACAGTCACCGTAAACCTGCCAGATGTCTGCTAAACAATAATAATGAATGAAAAGAATATACAAAACTGACTCAAAATTTCACTCACGAATCTGCCTATCAAACCCGGAGGATAGCAGCATCTCTCCCTCAGGATGAAATTCTGTGGTAAAGATCTCTCCCTCATGACCCTCTCAAATTTAACAACGAATCAAAAGGATTGTGTTGCGCTTCCGGGAAAGTGAAATTGCCTCAACTTGAAGCACCACCAGAGCCTCTGCACTCTCTATTGATATTTGTAAGAAATCAATAGAACAACGATTTCTATTAAATCTATATATATAAAAGAATACTGTATATGTATACTGTATATAGCAATCTATATCTATATATATAAAAGAAAGTCGTGTTTTATGCTACACCACTTATAAATCAAGAACGGAAGAACAGATTTGAGTGAAAATTGGTAGGGAGGTAGCTTAGAGCCAGGAGAAGGTCATAGGATACTTTTTGTCCCGTTCGACAGCGTTCCTCCCTGGCCCATACTTTTTATTTAGGCAGACAGCTAAGAAGAAAATGTCAAATGAAAATGTCAAAATGTCAGTTAGAAACGAAGTCAAATTCAAAGTCAGGCTCTCAAATTCAACAACGAACCAAAAGGATTGTGTTGCGCTTCCGGGAAAGTGAAATTGCCTCAACTTGAAGCACCACCAGAGCCTCTGCACTCTCTATTGATATTTGTAAGAAATCAATATTAAAACTATTTCTATTAAATCTATATATATAAAAGAAAGTCGTGTTTTATGTTACACCACTTATAAATCAACATTTATATTTTTCCACTTATATTTTTCCAACATTTATCCACAAAAACCATGTTTTTTTATAGTTTTCTTACCAACAGTTGTAAAAACGACACTTATATTAAAACATGCCGTCTATTTTGGTTTTGGTTTTTACTTTCGTCAACCAATTACATTAAAGTAATTTGTACCATTTTCAGAAAACTTACCATCATAAAACCATTTTGGTAACTGTTTTTTAACCAGAAGTCGTAAAAAAACAAAATGATTTGAAACATGCCGCTTGTTTTTATTAGTATAGAATATATGTAGTTATGTAGTATTTTTACGGCATTTATCAGCAAAAAACCATGTTTTGAATAGTTTTCTAACCAGCAGTTGTAAAAAAGAGTACTTATTATTGAAAATGCCGTCTTTTTTTAATTTGTTATGATATATGTTTAGTTTTCTAATTCTTTCGTCAACCAATCACTGAAAATAGTTTGTACCATTTTTAGAAAACTTACCATCAAAAAACCATGTTGGAAACTGTTTTCTAACCAGTCGTAAACAAAACAATGATGTTGAAGCTTGCCGCCTGTAAAATATATAATATTTCATTTGATATAAAATATATTTACTTTACTCACTCTTTCCTCAACCAATCATTGAAAATAATTTGTACCGTTTTTAGAAAACTTACCATCATAAAACCATGTTGGTAACTGTTTTTTAACCAGAAGTCGTAAAAAAAAAAAAATGATTTTGAAACATGCCACTTGTTTTTATTTGGTATAGAATATATGTAGTTATGTAGTATTTTACGGCATTTATCAGCAAAAAACCATGTTTTAAATAGTTTTCTAACCAGCAGTTGTAAAAAAGATACTTATATTGAAACACGCCGTCTTTTTTTATTTTGGTATGATATATGTGTAGTTTTCTAATTCATTCGTCAACCAATCACTGAAAATAATTTGTATAAACCATGTTGGTAACTGTTTTCTAACCAGAAGTCGTAAACAAAACAATGATATTGAAGCTTGCCGTCTGTTTTTGATATAAAATATTTTTAGTCTTTCTTCAACAAATCACTGAAAAGTAATTTGTGGTTATTTTTACAGCGTTTACCAGCAAAAAACCATGTTTTTTTTTATATTTTTTTAACCAACAGTTGTAAAAACGACACTTATATTAAAACATGCCGTCTATTTTTGTTATGGTTTTTACTTTCGTCAACCAATTACATTAAAGTAATTTGTACCATTTTCAGAAAACTTACCATCATAAAACCATTTTGGTAACTGTTTTCTAACCAGAAGTCGTAAACAAAACAATGATATTGAAGCTTGCCACGTGTTTTTCATTTGATATAAAATATATGTAGTCTTTCCTCAACAAATCACTGAAAAGTAATTTGTGATTATTTTTACAACATATATCTATAGAAGAATATATACAATACAATATATACATATTGAACACATATATATACATATATACATATAGAAGAATATATACAATATATACATATATACAAGAAGCAAATTTAACATTGAATGTAAAGAAGAGCATTTTGTAGACGCACTGTAAAGTATTGGGACATATAATAGGAGATGGAGGTATTCGAACGGATCCAGAGATCCATTTTCCGCTGCCAATCTCAATTAAATACTTAAGAAGTTTTTTAGGATTAGCGGGATGGTATCGAAAATTTATAGGAAATTTTGCGTCAATTTCTTACAGAACAAATGTAAATTTGTAATGACTCCGGAGGGGAAAGAGGCTTTCGAAATGTTGAAGGCTAGGCTAGGAAGTGCTCCAGTATTGCAAACCCCAGACTTCGAGAAACCCTTTTTTATACACTGCGACGCTAGTAAAACTGGTGTGGGAGGGGTCCTCGTGCAGAAATCTGAGACTGGAGATGAATTACCTATAGCCTTTGTGTCCAAAAAATTAAATAAAGCACAGAGGAATTATACGGTTACAGAGCAGGAATGCCTTGCTGCTTTAGTAAGCATAAAGAAATTCCGGGCTTGTGTAGAGGGTCTAGAATTTACCGTCATCACGGATCATGCGTCTTTAAAGTGGCTGATGTCGCAGAATGATTTAATGATTTGGGCTTTAAAGCTGCAAGGGTTTCGGTTCGCAATCGAGCATCGAAAGGGAAAACTAAATGTTGTGCCCGATGTTTTGTCGAGAGTTGAACATGAACGGATAGCGGCAGTAGACTTCAATCACGGATTGCTGGTGGACATCGACTCCGAACATTTCAAGTACGCTGATTTTTTACAGTTGATGGAGGGGATTATGAATAATTTAGATAAACTTCCGGATCTGAAAATCGTGGATTCACTAGTATATTGACGCTCCAAACATTCTAGAGGGGAACTCCTCAAAGATGCTTACGCATGGAAATTGTGGATACCGAAAACTATGATCCCGGAGGTAATAAAGAAATCGCATGACCATCCATTAGCGTCTCACGGCGGGATTCACAAAACTCTTGAGAGGAATCGTCGGTATTAATTTTGGCCAGGAATGGTGAATGACTATATTTCAGCATGAAAGGGAAAGTTGTATGCTGACTAGAGCTCCGAACACTCCGTTAAGTCCACCTGTAGGAGAGGCAGTCGAGTTTTTCCAGTGGCTCTATATTGATTTTATAGGACCTTATCCTAGGTCGCGTAGCGGGAATATTGGAATTTTCATAGTGTTAGATCATTATTCCAAGTTTGTTTTTCTCAGAGCAGTAAAGAAACTTGCAGCGGACGTAGTTCTCAAATACCTTATGGAGGATCTTTTTCACACATTTAATTTCCCAGAGCATTGTGTCCGACAACGGGTCGCAGCTTAGATCAGAAAAATTTCAATGGCTTAGGAGTCATCGCATTAAACATATTTTGACGGCAGTGCACGCTCCTCAGGCTAATGCTTCGGTGCGGGTAAATCGCTATGTGATTGCTGGCATTCGTGCCTATATTCGCAGTGACCAAAAGGACTGGGATGAAAATCTTAGTAAGATATGCTGTGCGTTGAGGTCTGCAACTCATTCTGGTCTGGGATCTACACCATACTATATGGTTTTTGGGCAGCAGATGATGACCTCTGGCGCAACATACTCTTTATTGAGGAATTTGTCAGCCGAAACATTGGGAAAGCAATTTGAGAGGTAATTTTAAAGTAATTTTCAGGCTGGTTACAACCACCAAATTAGGCCAAGTGTTTGTAAAGGCGAGGATCAGAAGCAAGATAGGAAACTCTATTTATGAGCTGGAAGACATGCAAGGTAGGAGCATCGGAAGTTAACACGCGAAGGACTTGCGGCACTAGCAGTTACAGTCTGATCAGTCTTGTGGATGTGTAAGCTTAAGCCCCAAGTCTGATTTTTGCGGGGGGGAATTTGTAATGTACCTGCTCTGTTAGGTCTCTGTTAGGTCAGCTAGCAGTCGCTTACAGGCACTTAATAGCGAAAGAAAATTAGAAAGTTCCAAGGAGCGACTAAAAAAGGGAAAGGCGAAAGGCTAGGGTTAATGGCTGCCAGTCGAACGGGCAATGATTCTTTTCCATCTGAAACTTGGAGCTGTGAAGTCGTGAAATTTGGTTAATTTAAATTTGAAAATTGGCGATGTATTTTTGAGAACCGTTCTATATTTTTGAAAAGCGTCCTAGTATTGGCTATTGGATCCTGCAAAGACGCAGGATGGTATCAGGGTAGCGTCAAGGTGATTGCCTGCCAAGACGCGCGATCGGTGGAGACCTACAAGCGGATGGTTGCATCGCTTGGAGAGGTCTACCCTGGAGCTAAGCTGGTGGCGGTTGACTGCGACGAGATCCCTAGCAAACCGAGGACGCGAGTGTGGCTCACTGAAAAGCCAGCCGACCCTAAAACCATATTAACGATGCTTAGGATGTGCAACCCGACGCTTCCCTCGGCGGACTGGAGAGTCGCCAAGATCGAGGAGGCGGTGGGACTGCGAAGGCAGGTCGTCCTCACACTCAACGAGGAGACCGTTAAAGCCCTGGAGAGGACGGAGCACCGGCTGAAGTACGGATTCGAACACGTTTCGGTCCGTATCTACAAATCCGATGCGAAGGCCAAGCCAGGAGGTATCGGACTGAAGGCAGATACCCAAGAGCCAGACTTGGAGGAGCCGACCGAAGAGGGGCACCCAGAGGGAATGTCGGATGAGGAGGAGGACATCCTGGAAGGGTACACCTCGGAGGAAAGCGATTTGGCAAGGGCACTCAGTGGAGTCGGAATGGAGGAGGACTCTCTGCTGAGCTCCGAGACGGAGGCAGAAATTACTGGGGTGGAGACTTGTAAGGATGTCCCTGACGATCTTGCAAATAAACCTCCATCACAGTAAAGCGGCGTCAGCTGCCCCCCAACTCCACCTCGCCGAGAGTGGAGCTGATGTGGCCCTCATCCAGGAACCCTGGATCCTAGGAGACAGGATTCTTGGGTTGGGGGCGTCGGAGTTTAGGCTCTGTAAAGCCGATACAACAGGTAAAAGGCGAGCCTGCATCCTCGCAAAAAAGAACCTTAACCTCTTTTTGCTACCCAATTTTAGCAATGAAGACCACGTAGCCGCAGCCATAGAGGCAAATGGCCCTCTAAGGATATGTTCGGCGTATATGGGCCACGACCAGAAGCCCCTCCCCCCGCACCCGCTAATCAAACAGCTGGTGGAAAAGCTGTTTTACCCGCTTTTACACTCAAAGCCCTTGACGGTCTTTCATCCAACTCCAGGACAGTGAATGACTGTCGCAGATCTCTTAACGAGATGGCAGAGCAGCATGACATCCACCTCATATGGGTACCCGGGCATAGGGACCACGAGGGTAATTGCGCCGCCGATGAACTGGCAAGAGTAGGTACTACCAATCCTCTCCTACCGGAGAAGGAACCAGTAGGTATCCCCTTAGCTACGTGTAGGCTAAAATGCAGGGGCAACTTTAACCGCGCATCACTGAGGAAATGGAGAAATCTCCAAAACTGCAGAAACTCCCGCATGATATGGCCCATCCGATCTAGGAAGAGGTCAATGATGTTTATCGCCCTTAATAGGCAGGACTGTAGTCTGGCGGTCAAGGCCATTACGGGACATTGGTTAATAGGAGCACACGCGGCTAGACTAGCTGTGCCACATTATGACTACTGCAGGAGCTGTGGGGACGTAGAAGAGGAAGAGACAGTCGCGCACCTCCTGTGTCAATGCCCTGCGCTGGGGCGCAGCAATACTCACAGACCTAAAGACCTCGGGGAGGTCGCTCCACACAGACTCGTAGCTTTCATCCGTAAATCTGGATGGGACCGCGAGCCGCCGCAGGAAGGATAAAACACCCTTGGGCACATAAGTAATGGGAAGGGAGAGGTCCTCTTGTAGGACCCTTGCCTGTGCGGTATCACAAGGAGCCCCAGCGGCTCAAGTGGATGGGGGTCAGACACCGGCCCCTCATCGCCGCCTCAACCTAACTTAACCTAACCTAGTATTGGCTTAGGTTTAACCTCGGGAATGAAAGGAAAAAAAATTTCAATGATTATATCTCGAAGGGTATGTGACTCTATGCCATTGCTCTGCGGCGATTATATGGATGGTTTCCTTTTTGGTGATAGCATCGGCTGTGATTGTGGGTCGACAGGCAGAGGAGGACCGAGGAGAACGCAGCTTTAGTAGGAAACTCGATTCTTAACTCGGCGGTCGGCGGCGGTGTATTCCCCCAAACGTGGGGTTTCGTTCTTCGATCTAAGGCCAAGTCGGGATAGAGTCCAGTTTTAAACTGGATCTGGGTCCAGTCGGGATAGGTTAAAAACCAGTTTTCCCTATAAATTAGCTATAAGAAAACACAATCATGTGAAGTGGGAAAAATTGAAAAGAAGGAAAAATCCCCCAGAAAAAGTCGAATTCGATAATTAATTAAGTAACCTAACCTAACCTCAGTTCCGGTCGTCATGAAGGAAGAGGAGAATAAGATGGTCCGGATCGCGATTTTCTTTTCTAATTTTCTTTCGGATGCCCAACTCCGAAAGCCAACAGCAACAAAGTGTGTGGTTTAGTGCCGTGGCGAAAATCTGGAGCTTAGGAATGGCCATTAACCTCCAACGGGTTTGGGTAAGTTAAGGTACATTTATAGTTATTTTAAGTTTCGACAGTTTTCTTCATTAGAAAGTGCATTGACCCGTAGAAGGCCTTATGATCGCGCAAGGTGCCTATTTCTAAGTAAAGTGATGTCTCCCTAAAAGGAATCAAAATTTTTTTTTATAAAAAAAATTCTTCCTGTAAGCTTTCTCTTCGGCCGCAGCCCAGGAAAGCGCTTTCGTGGATCCCTGACGGAAATTGAGGAAAAAATAATGTAATAATCAATACTGCTTATAAAACAATTATTGAGAGTTCCCTCTATTGTGAGTAGAGCAAAACTTGAAGATTCGAAAAATAAGTGCACATCACGGTCATAAAAGTCCCGTACGGTCGTTAACAGAAAAGTTTAAAGAAATTTAAATGCATTTATTTGGCATGTATATATGGTGGCACTTAAGGCAATCTTGTGAAGAGATTAGTTTGGTTTTTTTGTATTGGCGCTTAATAATTTATATTTCTTCCTAAAATTAAAAATAAACTTTTGTAATATGCTAGTTATTAAATGGTTTTGTTTTTAATGACAATAAAGTGCTTGTAATGTTTTAAAGATAGCTCCAGTTTTGATTTCCGCTAAGAAACCTCTCCCTAACACCTTCAAGGGGCCATCCTATTATTATGGGCAGAAATTATAGCCAAGGTGGGCACAAAAGGAGCCGCAACACCAGAAGCGGATTCCACCCGAATGACCCCGAATTGGTGTTTTGCCTAAAAACCGTCATATCTCGTAAATTGTTCTGTCCGGCAGTGTTGCCGTTTTATCCTTTTTCCGGACAGATCTTTCCGGTTTTTAACTGCGTCAGCCGGAAAAAATTTAAAACATCCCCTAGCCTTTATCTGTCCTTTTTTTTTTTGGCCTGGCCTTTTTATCTGCTTTTATTTTTGTGTAAAGCACTGATAATTAATGCAACCCTGTTGTAATCGTATATCGTATGTATCGATTAATACAATGTTACTTTTATTGTGAAATTTGGGCGGGAAAGATGCCAAAAGAAATTACAAGCAAAAGTTTCGTGATTCATGGCTAAATCCACCGTATCTGGTGCAGTGGATGTGTCTTGCAAATGCAGAAGTTCAGCGTGTTATTAGCTACCAAGCTAATTTGTAAAACCCAAATTGCGCAACCAACTGCAATAGAAACTTTAATACGATTTTATCGATCAGATAAATATTTTAATACTCTTTTGTTTCACAAATTTATTTAAATTGTTTTTTCTTTTTTAGATTTGGGCTACGCAAGAAAGGCGTATGTTGCCATGAATATGAAATTCCTAAGCAACAATCAAAATGATTGGAAGCAACCAATCTACAGAAAATCAAAGTTTAGAAGCTTGCAATGATGACATTGACGATGTTCTAAACGATTTGGCCACCAATAAAGAGTGATATTACATAAAATTTATGGAAAAAATATTTTGTCTTGTTTTTTGTCCGTTTTTTTTAATTTTTGTCCTTTTCTATCCTTTTTTTATAATCAATCTAGCCTTTTTCTGTAACATGCTGACGGCAACACTGCTGTCCGGTCTGTTCCTTTGTTGTTTTTGGTTCGTCTTGAAGGTTTTTTTATTATAATAAGGACGTAGGCCTTTATTGGCCACATACCATCACCCCCCTTTCTGACGAGCCAGTAGCCGGAAATCATTCGTGCGGCCATATCCGAGCACCCCAACACCTCGCCTACAAACGGTTACCCATTACAAAGTCCACTTTTAAATTTTACCAAGATAATGATCCGAAGTATAAGAAACTCGTTATGCATTAAAAAAATAAAAAAAAAACTTAATAGATGGTGTTTAATTTTGCATGGAAAGTAGAAAAATAAAGTTTATTGTTAGTGTGTAAGCGTTTCTTGAAATTCTGTATTTGCCAGTTAAATTTGTTGTTAGATGGTGAATTAAAAAAATATAATTTTTATTTTAAATTATACAACTTGGTGTTAAACCTTTATATATTAAACTTAATTATTACAAGACACTTTCGATTTTCTTAAATATTTCCCGTCAACCGTTCGCGGTCTCGGCCAAAAAAGGACTGACTTCTTAATTATAAATCTTATCACAAAACAAATCTATTACACACAAATCACATTGTGAAATTCGATTAAGCTGATCGCGATTAAGCGTTGATTGGGCTTCGGAGGGAAGCTGATGTTTACTTTTGATTTTGATTTGTTTATGGGGAACCGAGGTCGGACCTCAGAGGCAAAGAGAAAGCCGTAGGCAAATGCAGAGTTTGAAAAGCCATAAGTGGCCTGGATTTATGGGTTGGATAACTTACATATATTAATCTATCTATCTTCTTCTTCTTCTATATATATAAAAGAAAGTCGTGTTATATGTTACACCACTTATAAATCAAGAACGGAAGAACAGATTTGAGTGAAAATTGGTAGGGAGGTAGCTTAGAGCCAGGAGAAGGACATAGGATACTTTTTGTCCCGTTCGACAGCGCGAATTATACTCCACCGAACTATACTCCACTTATAGTAATGAATAAAAGTAAGTAGGCTGTGAGCGTGACGTATCATATTTTTATGTACGATATTATGTATTTATACATTTATCTAGATGTATAAAGGTAATGAAAAGGCGCGTGTAAGCATGGCGCAGTTACGTGAATCACAATCGAAAGATGCACAAGAAATGTCAATGAAAAGTCAAATGTCAAATGTCAGCAGCTAGGCTTGAGCGAACAGGATTGAGAGTTAGGCAGTCGCGTTCTGCGCAATCGATTTGATTCGGATGTTTAATTATAATGCCGCGACCAAGACGATCGAATCTTTCCCGACAAAGCCATAATGCAAGAAGAATACAAAAATACTGCAAACGAAGCGGTGATATGCAATTGGGCCAATTTTAGTCATCAAACAGTCAATTCTAGAGCTGCGCGAGATAGAAGAATACGAGATCAGGAGAACAAATTTATAAAGGTAATGAAAAGGCGCGTGTAAGCATGGCGCAGTTACGTGAATCACAATCGAAAGATGCACGAGATGAACATAATCAACAAAGGCCACTTTTCAAAGAAGAGAAGCGCACAGATTAATAGTTAGAAGAAGAATTAACTAACAACGGCAACAAGTTTATCGAGGATTCACATCTGGGCAATTTCTTCGACTAGCATTCCAGTAAGAGCCTGATGTTGAAAATTCTGCTTATTCCAAAGTGATTGTTTGGTCATCGAGAGTTTTCGATGCCGTAAATAAAAAATCAGAATTTAATTAATTTGAACGTTATAAACTTTATTCAGGCCGCATATGAAACTAGGATTTATGTACAATATTTGAAATCCAATTTAGGATGCGAGCGCAGTAAAAGTACGAACGAGAGTGGCGCCAACCTTGCAGAATAGGCTGAGCGGATGCTCGCTAACCATAAGCGCCGAAGTAGCAAAGCCGAGCGGCCGAAAGAGAGTCGGCTTGCGACCAGAAAAACATCAGTTACTTATTAATTGTTGTGTTTAAATTAGTTGCTTGCTGCTTGACCCGACATTCTCCCCCCAGTTGGGGCTTCTACTCCAACTTCATCCTTAAGGGGCAAAAGGCACAGCTTAGTCACTGCTCGTTGGTAATTCCAGATGAGGTTTTTTATCACCGCCACTCGAAAGATACCATCCCGACCAGGGATTAACTCCATTATTCTCGCAAGCGGCCATTTCATCGGAGGTAGATTCTCGTCCTTTACTAGCACCACATCGTTTGGGGCCAAGGCAGGACCGGAGGCGCGCCATTTGGAGCGCTGCTGGAGAAGACTTAGGTACTCCTCCTTCCATCGGGACCAGAAAGACTGCTGCAGGAAAGACACGCGCTGCCAGCTGTCCAACCGGTTGAAGTTCAGCTTTGTGACATCAGGCTCGATAAAGCTGACTGACGGACCACCAGTTAAAAAATGAGCCGGGGTCAGAACATCAAGGTCTGCAGGATTTTCTGAAAGAGACAATAAGGGTCGTGAATTTATAACAGCCCCAATATGGCACAGCAGCGTTCGCAGCTCCTCGAATCCCAGAACTGCAGATCCGACAGCTCGGTAAAAATGGTGCTTGGCGGTTTTAACCGCCGCTTCCCACAGACCACCGAAATGCGGAGATCGAGGAGGAATAAAATGCCATTCGATGGACTCCATAGAGCAAAACTCCAGCAGTGGACCGTTGATGCTCTTCGCTTAGAAATAATCGGCGCAGCTCCTTTAGCTCGTTTTTGGCTCGAACAAAGGTGGTTGCGTGGTCAGACCAAATATGTTGAGGACTTCGGCGGGTGCATAAAACGCTTCAAAGCCTGCAAAAAAGACATTGTGGACAGATCCCTTACAAGCTCCAGGTGGACGGCTTTGGTAGCAAAACAAATGAAAATGCTAATGTAACATTTTACTGGAGCCTTATTACGCACTTCCGGCTTATAATAGAACGGTCCACAAAAATCCACACCAGTGACTCCGAAGACCTGGGAGCCGCTAACTCTTTCCTCCGGGAGATCAGCCATAATGTGCTGCAACAGCCGAGGCTTAGTCCGGAAGCATCGGATGCATTTGTGTAATGCCTTCGTAACGGTTTTGGCCCCCAATTGGCCAATATTGGGACCGAATAATTGCCAACAGTGCGCGAGGTCCCGTATGTAAATTTCCCAAGAAGGGAGAGGATGAGGCAAGGGCACTGGATACCGCTATGTCTTTTCCATTTTGAAGAGCCTTTATTTCCTCCCAAAAATGCACACGTTGCACTAGCCGCAATAACAGCTGTGTTCCAGATTTTATATCGCTAGCCGTAACACCGTTGTGGTGAATTCGTTGAGAAAACTTGTATACGTAAGCGAATACCCTCTGCAGTGCTGGAAACGAATTAGCGTACTTAGAAACCGCTGTTATATCCACGTACGGAGACTGAATGAGCAGGACCCTTGCACGTAACTCCAGGGTTGATCTCTCAGATGGGACCGCGGTTGGCCACGCCTCTTGGGATCCAATGAGAAACGGAGGACCATGAGACCACAGCTAATTCTGAACAAATTCATTGGAAGAGCACCACGCGACAGGATATCTGCTGGGTTCAAAGAAGTGGGAACATACCGCCACTCCATTTCTCTAGTTAGCTTCTGAATGGTCGAAACTCGATTGGCGACGAAAACATTAAACCGAGAGGGTTCTTCTCGAATCCAAGACAGAGCCACAGCAGAATCGCACCAGCAAAAATACTTTCCAACGTAGACCTTCAACTGCTCTACTTCCGACATAAGTCGAGCCAACAACTCGGCTCCCGATAACTCCAGCTTAGGCACCGTAACAGTCTTTAACGGCGCAACTCGGGACTTCGAACAGAGTAAATAGCTTGCAGATCCTGCGCCCTTGGTCACGACATAAACGCATGCCCCATACGCCTCAATGCTGGCATCACAGAATCCATGGACCTCCACCTCGGATTTCGATGTTAGCACCCATCTAGGGAATTCGGCGCGCTGCGTACTACCAAAGCTGCTACAATCATATTCCAGTCGCAGTGAAGAGCTTGAGGAAGACTTTCATCCCAGACAACTTCTCACGGCACAGCTTCTGAAGAAAGATCTTGGCCTTGGAAATTACAGGACCAACAAGGCCTAAGGGGTCATAAAGCCGAGCGACTGAAGAAAGCACAATGCGCCTAGTGGGCTTTGAGATTGACTGAATCCCTTCAAAAGAAAATAGCAAGCGGTCAGTTGCAGGATCCCAAGCAAGACCCAGTGTCTTTGTGAAGTTGCTACCATCATCAAACTTTAGGAAAGACTGCGGCTCTTCTTCGGGCACCTTATTCAGAACGTCAGCAACATTGGAGCACCACTTCCTTAACCGAAAATGGCCTTTGGCAAGGATCGCGGATGTTTGCTGCATTATGCTAATAGCTTCATCTATAGAGTCGCCTCCGGAAAGCAGATCATCCACATAAAAGTCGCGACGCAGAATTTCGGCCCCCTTTGGAAACATTATTTGCTCATCATCTGCCAACTGATGCATTGTCCGAACTGCTAAAAATGAGGCAGGCTTCGTTCCGTAGGTGACCGTATCCAGCTTAAAAACCTGTAACTCATCCTGGGTGGAATCCCGCCAAAGAATACACTGAAGATAGCTGTCTTCAGGAAAAACCCTGACGCAACGATACATTTTACAAATATCTCCAGTAATGGCCACCCGATGGCATCGAACCTTAACAGAATATGCAGTAACTTTGGCTGAATAACTGGGCCAGACATCAACACGTCATTCAATGAATACCAGAAGTTTGTGACAGCAGATCCATCAAATACAACCCTGAGCTTGGTTGTTGAACTGTCCTCCTTTAAAACACAATGGTGTGGAAGAAAGTATTGGCCAGTGACGCTCGCATCAGAAGGGACTGGAGACATGTGACCCAACTCCAGATACTCCTTTATGAAGGCAGCATATTGCTCCTTTAATTGAGGACGGCGACAGAGCTTCCGTTCGAGGGAAAGAAATCGTCGAACGGCTTGGGGGTACGACTCTCCCAGCAGCTTAGAGCCGCATTTTAACGGAAGCCGCACAGCGTAAGCGCCGGAATCCAGCCGAGCAACATGTTGCACGAATGCGCATCGCAATCTAGCTCTTCCTTCGTCCGCTTCACAATAGGCTCGGAGCAGTCTTCGATTTCCAAAACCGGCAAAGCAAAGAATTCAGCTGATCATCCAGCATTGTTGCGCTCTCCGGAACATCCTTGTGGGCAGTGGAAACGAGTGATCTTCTCTGGACATGTGAACCGCCTCCACCATCCAAGTCGAGTTTTCTGCAGCAATGGCAGGCCGGCTGAGAGCTTAATTTGCCCAACACACAACAGCTCATAAAACAGACTGGCGCCGATAAGAAGGTCGATGCGCTGTGGGCGGAAAAATTCAGGATCAGCCAAAGAAAGATTGCCAGGAATATTCCAGCTGGAGACATCCAAACTGAAGCTAGGCTGCAGATCCGTGATATTGGCATCCCTGACGGCGTTAACGAGGGCCGAGTACTCGGAACAGTGGAACGTAGGAGAACATCAACAGCGAATCCATCTGTCGCAAAGCCGGCATCTCCAATACAGACACGCCATGAATGATTTGTACCTCCGGAGCTGCAGCTGACTTGCCAACCGGGAAGTGATCACGTGCACCTGAGATCCAGAATCCAACAAAGCTCGGCATGGAACAAGGGCTTCAGCGCGACTACGATCAAGAATGTTCGCTGGAGCAAGCAACGAGATATCGCAGCTGTGACCTGGAGCAACTAGTGCATTAGCAGTGACGGCGAAAAGGCTGCAGGCTCGGCGACCTCGGCTATGGCTGACGTGGGAGGACCAAGCAAAGTCTGGCCGCTAGATGCCGGCGGCTCCAGGAAATGCAGCAGGCTGTGATGCCTCCTTCCACAACTGCGACAACTAGCAGCGAGGCACTCACGCATGGCCCGTTTGCAGACACTTCCGACAAATACCGAGTCGCCTGGCCTCACCAAGGCGGATCTCACGACACGATTGACAGAACTCCGGGCCATGCAAACATTATATGGGACCATCCACAGCATAAAGTACAGCAGAGGAATGTGAATTAGTAACAATAAAGGATGATCTTATTATTTGCACCTCGACGCCTTCCCACATGAGCGCCCGGGGCGTATGCAGCCAGGGCCACGTTCATAGCCTCCAGCGTCCTACACCGCTGCTCCAAAAATTCAGCCATCGACTTCCAAGTAGGGATGGCGTCTGAACCTGAGGAGTTTTGACTCTCCTCCCACTTGGCCTGGGTAGCTGGGTCCAACCTTTGAAGCAGAACTTGGACGATGATGCAGCTGGCGATCTGAACTGAAGTACCCAAATTCTTTAAGGCTCGCATATGGGCATTAAA
Source organism: Drosophila bipectinata (assembly GCF_030179905.1). Lineage (NCBI taxonomy): Eukaryota > Metazoa > Arthropoda > Insecta > Diptera > Drosophilidae > Drosophila > Drosophila bipectinata. The sequence continues at coordinate 17,374 of NW_027222908.1, read as the reverse complement.
TTTGTCCGAAAGACTTCGAAGCGCTGCTATTGAGCCACTTCCCACAGACTGAGGCCCAGAATCTCGTTCACGTGTGCCTGAAATATTAAGCGACGGTTATTAAATCGTTTCTCCAATAAATTCAGCGCAACATCATAGTTCTCGTCGGAGACTTCCAAGGAACGCACTGCTTCGAAAGCGGACTCCCGAAGGCAAGATCGCAACCTTTGCAACTTTTCCACCTTACTAATACGAGGATTGCTGCCGACGATGGTAGAGAAGATCGAGTAAAATTCAGCCCATTCCGAGTATCCACCGATGAACGTAGGGAGCGGCAAAGGAGGCAGCACTTGAAAACTTTGACCTAACCCTGGGTCAGCCTGCATGGTGGACATTCCGTTGGCAAGGGTGGAGTGGGCAGCAATTCGAGATGAGCTAAGGGTCATCTCGTGCTCAATTTCCGCCTGCATTGTCGCTACGAGCTTCGAAACAGTCCATCGAAGGTCACTGCTGATCTGCAAAATGTCCAAATCCCTTAGCTCCCCGTGGATGGCCTTGAAGTCGCTGAACATGGTGGCTATCTGACCATGTCGCCCGTGTAGCATGGCATCATCCACCTTGGAAATAGGCTGAAGAGCTCCTTGGATCCTCTGTAAGTCCTGGAAAATACCCAGTCTTCGATTTCCCAAAACCGGCGGAGCAAAGAATCCAGCTGATCATCCAGCATTGTTGCGCTCTCCGGAACATCCTTGTGGGCAGTGGAAACGAGTGATCTTCTCTGGACCTGTGAACCGCCTCCACACACGACCCATCCAAGTTGAGTTTTCTGCAGCAATGGCAGGCCGGCTGAGAGCTTAATTTGCCCAACACACAACAGCTCATAAACAGACTGGCTCCGATAAGAAGTCGATGCGCGGTGGGCGGAAAAATTCAGGATCAGCCAAAGAAAGATTGCCAGGAATATTCCAGCTGGAGACATCCAAACTGAAGCTAGGCTGCAGGTCCGTGATATTGGCAGCGATGACGGCGTTAACGAGGGCCGAGTACTCGGAACAGTGGGAACGTAGAGAACATCAACAGCGAATCCATCTGTCGCAAAGCCGGCATCTCCAATACCAGACACCGCCATGAATGATTTGTACCTCCGGAGCTGCAGCTGACTTGCCAACCGGGAAGTGATCACGTGCACCTGAGATCCAGAATCCAACAAAGCTCGGCATGGAACAAGGGATCCAGCGCGACTACGAACAAAAATGTTCGCTGTAGCAAGCAACGATATATCGCCGCTGTGACCTTGAGCAACTAGTGCATTAGCAGTGGACTGCAGGCTCGGCGACCTCGGCTATGGCTGACGTGGGAGGACCAAGCAAAGTCTGGCCGCTAGATGCCGGCGGCTCCAGGAAATGCAGCAGGCTGTGATGCCTCCTTCCACAACTGCGACAACTAGCAGCGAGGCACTCACGCATGTGATGGCCCGTTTGCAGACATTTCCGGCAAAGACCGAGTCGCCTGGCCTCACCAAGGCGAATCTCAGGGGGCATTGATAGAAATCGGGGGCATGCAGACATTATATGGGACCATCCACCGCATAGAGGACAGGTAGAGGGAAGCGAATTAGTAACAATAAAGGATGATCTACCATTATTTGCACCTCGACGCCTTCCCACATGAGCGCCCGGGGCGTATGCAGCCATGGCCACGTCCATAGCCTCCAGCGTCCTACACCGCTGCTCCAAAAATTCGGCCATCGACTCCCAAGTAGGGATGGCGTCTGAACCTGAGGAGTTTTGGCTCTCCTCCCACTTGGCCTGGGTAGCTGGGTCCAACCTTTGAAGCAGAACTTGGACGATGATGCAGCTGGCGATCTGAACTGAAGTACCCAAATTCTTTAAGGCTCGCATATGGGCATTAAATTTGTCCGAAAGACTTCGAAGCGCTGCTATTGAGCCACTTTCCCACAGACTGAGGCCCAGAATCTCGTTCACGTGTGCCTGAAATATTAAGCGACGGTTATTAAATCGTTTCTCCAATAAATTCAGCGCAACATCATAGTTCTCGTCGGAGACTTCCAAGGAACGCACTGCTTCGAAAGCGGACTCCCGAAGGCAAGATCGCAACCTTTGCAACTTTTCCACCTTACTAATACGAGGATTGCTGCCGACGATGGTAGAGAAGATCGAGTAAAATTCAGCCCATTCCGAGTATCCACCGCTGAACGTAGGGAGCGGCAAAGGAGGCAGCACTTGAAAACTTTGACCTAAACTGGGTCAGCCTGCATGGTGGACATTCCGTTGGAAAGGGGGGGGCCGCCAGAAATGCGAGAGGAGCGAAGGGGCGTCTCGTGCTGCGTTTCCGCCTGCATCGTCGCTACGAGCTCCGAAACAGTCCATCGAAGGTCACTGCTGATCTGCAAAATGTCCAAATCCTCAAGCTCCCCGTGGATGGCCTTGAAGTCGCTGAACATGGTGGCTATCTGACCATGTCGCACGTGTAGCATGGCATCGTCCACCTTGGAAATAGGCTGAAGAGCTCCTTGGATCCTCTGTAAGTCCTGGAAAATACCCAGGGTCTTGCACTTTAAAATTGCACTCCGGGTTGGAGTGGGTGCTCCTGTAACGGCGCCGCTGGAGTTCATGATTTATTATATTTAGTTCCGAACAACCGAAATAAATTTTATTTGCTCGCGGCGAACACGATCTGTCCCACTGTGCGCTCAGAACCGTAGCGAATTGTGGAATGTATATATATATGAAGCTATGTGCGAGCGAATTCACTTGCGTTGTGGAGCGTATGTTTGTATGAAGTCTATGCGCGGTAAATATGTATGTGTGCTTGCAAAGTAACGTTTATGTTTATGTCTCTATGTATGTATAATATAATAATATATTATAATTTGTTTATTATTGTTGTGTAGGGGGGCGTTGAGTCCGCAAAAAGATTCCAGGATGGGGGTTGAAAAATCAGAAGTCGGGGGCGTCTTCAGTTGAGTATAAAAACGCGTTCAGCTTTATTGGCTGCGTACATCGAATTAATCTTAAAAACTAGTACAAAAAAGAGATCGAAGACAACCAACGAGCGAGAAGAGAGGGCACAGAGGGGCGAGTGTGGACGCGCTCTTTAGCGCGGGTGCGCTCTTTAGCGCGGGTGCGCTCTTTAGCGCGGATGCGCTCTTCAGGTGAGCGGCACAACGGGCCCTCACCTAAACATTCTCCCCCCCCTTGCAATCGCTCGGGTTGCAACAGATCCCTCGTCGCTAGCTATGCGTCACTGCAGCTAGAGGGCGTACACGGGTCGATGGAGGTCCCCGTGTCGAAAATCCGGGTCCCGATGTTGACGTTGTTCCGTCTCAGCAGCGACGATAGGGTGGGCGCAGCGAGCGCGTCCTGCGGGGGCCCTCGAGGAGAGGCGGAAAGTTGCCTAGGCGCGGATGACGCGGGCGGAAGAGCGGTGGACGGCACCCGATGAGTGGCGGACGAAAGCAGTGGAGCGCTTGATGGCTGCCGGCCAGTGGCGGAAGAATGCCGAGGAGTTATCGAAGAGTGCCTGGAAGTCGGCGGCCGTGGATCGGTTTGGAAATGCCGGAAAATGGCGGACGCAGGGCGAGAAGCACCCGAACCGCGCCGGGAGTTGGCGGATGACGGCCGACGAGAGAGCGAGACACCAGGTGTACTGTCTCCCTTGGGCGGTGACCGGTGCTCCTTGGTCCCGGGGTGCAGCAGCGTGTGGTGATCCTGACCACACGTCTTACAGCCGTCCCCACGCCGACAGGATCCGTCGGAGTGCTCGTGGGCCAGGCAGCTCGAGCAATAGCGGTTCACGAGAACCACTCGGAGCCGCTCCTCGGCACTAAGGCGTAGGAAGCGCCGACACTTCTTCAACGGATGACTCCCATTGCAGACTCGGCATCGGTAGGATAGTGTACCTCGAGTACATCTGCTTTCCAGTGACGGGGCGTTGCGTGGGCGTGGCGACATCGTGCTGAATATGACCTTGGAATCTAGAATTAGACCCGGATCAGTCGGATCATCAGCTGATTGCCACCGTGCAGCGTGATGCGATGTGTAAATCGGAGAAGGAGTCGTAACAGAATTATGCTCGCATCCGGAATCGGAACCCTGAACCAGTGAGTCACCGAGGCTGCGGGCAACTCGTGCGGAAAAAACAGACCCGCTGCGGGGGTTGGCTGGAGATAATGGGCCTGTCAGCACCCATCCGAAAATGGTCTCCTGACCGAGAAGCGACCCGCAGATATTAGCCTTGGAATTACCGAGGAGAATGGACGGAAGAATGTCAGCTCCTAATAACACATCGACTTGGGAGCTCTCAAGGAAGTTGGGGTCCGCCAGGGTAATATTGGGCAGCCCCTTGAGACGATCTCGCGAAATCGGATATGATGGCAGATTTCCTGCCAACTGCGGAAGAACGTAAGCCGCAGTCTCTAATTGTAGCCCGGGTCTAGACGGCGACCGAATGGAGAAATGGCACAATTTTGTAGACTGCGCGGAAATGGTCTGATTAAGGCCGGAAACTTGGGCTTGAATCGTCTTGAAGGGAGGTTTGACGAGGTTGAACAGTCGCTCCGTTATGAACGTCGCTTCGGAGCCTGAGTCTATCAGTGCTCGTGCTTGGACGGTGCACCCCAAATGGCACACGTTGATAAGGGCCGTGCCCAGTAGGACGGCTCCTGACCCGGAAGCGAAACACACCTGCACATTCGACTGATCCTCGGAGCCGTTTGTTGACGTAGGCGGACTTGGAGCGGTAAGCTGCGTAGGCGGACTTGGAGCGGTTGCGAATGGATTGCCGCGGTGCAAGAGGGTGTGGTGTCTGCTGTGGCATGTGGAGCAGGTATGAGCGCTCGTGCAGTCTCGCTGCTGGTGCCCTCGGGCAAAACAGTTTAAACATAACTGCTTCCTCCTTATGTAATCAGAGCGCCCATTTACATCCATTTCTAGGAAACGCGGACATAAGCGAATGGGGTGGTCCTCCCTCGCACAGAGATCGCAGCTCTTTTGGCCCGGAACCACTCGAGTCTCGTATGAAGTGAGCCTCCGAGCAGGGGCAGTAGGAAGTCCCGACCTTGGCGGAAATTGCACGGAGCCACTAGGCCTGACGTCGTCGATGGCCTCCAGAGTGCGATGGCGCTCTGTCAGGAAGTTATCTAATTCCTTCCATGTTGGAATCTCGGCCTTATTATGTACGGATTGCTCCCACATGGAAAGTGTGACTTTAGGGAGCTTTGACGAAATCATAAATACCAGGAGACAGTCCCAAGCCTCAACATTTATGGCGGACATTGCTAGGGCTGTCAGACAACTCTGAATGGTGGCTTGCAGCTCCTTCAGCGCGACCCCGGACTCTTGTGAAATAGCCTGGAGGTTGAAAAGGATTTTCAACTGGCTGTTGACCAATAGCCGCCGGTTCTCAAAGCGGTCTGTGAGGCTTTGCCAAGCGACGACAAACCCCTCATGGGTAAGCGGAGCCTTAGAAACAATGGCGTGGGCGTCACCACTTGTTTTGGACAATAAGTGGAACAACTTCTCTACCGGGGTGAGCCGCGAGTTTTGGATGTAAATGGCCGTAAACAAGTCTCGGAAGGTGGGCCACCGAAGATAATCACCCGCGAAGACCTCGGTATCCACCGGAGGTAACCGGCAGCCTGTAGACGCGGGCGTGTGAACGTTGACGGAAGCCGGAGTGGTATGGGAAGCAATTCTCTCTCGAAGCTGGGCAATACACCTCGAATAGACGGAGTAGCAGTAGCTGTACTTCGATTCCAGCACTGTCGAGATGGCCGCATTGTCGTCGGACTCAGCTAGCAAATCGGAGCAGCTCTCATAGCTTTTCTCCACCTTCTCCCACAGTGCCCGAATTTGGTCCCGGTGGACTTCGCACATGTATTGGGAGCCCACTTCCGTTTCTCTGGCGGCCGGAGTATTAATGTTGGCCTCAAATTGGCTAACTCGATCTGAAGTGGCGATGAACTTCTTCAGCGCCACGTCGACCGCACTTTGAGCCATTTTTGCAACGGAACGAGTCTGCCTCTGTGAAGGACCGGAGCTCGTGTTGACGGATTCGTCACTTTTCGCCCTTGGAATGGCACTGTACGCCTTAGGCTTTAAAAGAGGCGTCCGCGGAGAAGCGGATCGAGATCTCTCCAAACGGATGGTCGGGATCGGACGTGGCTTTGGTCGTCTCCCGTGGGCATTCTCAGACACCAATTCGGTAGCCGGTAGCCGGTAGCCGGTAGCCGGTCACTAATGTGATGAGCCCGGTGAGATCTCGGACGAAATGCGATTGCAAGGCCAAGTGGGAATTATTAGCGCCGATGTCGAGAGGAACGTCGGAAACGGCACAATTCGGATGTGGGAGAAACTTCAGGAAGCCAAAAAAAAAACCCAGATGGGCCAAGGTTTGTCGAGATTCTAGGCGGATGTTGCCAGATGCGGAGTAGGAGTAAGGTTAGGAAAAATGCCGGAGCGGAAAATGGAAAAGGACCGGAAAATTCGTGCTCGTTCGGAAAAATAATTGATGACTGTCGATATATGTATATTTCGACCAGTATGGCTCGTACGTAAATATTTAATTCCTAACTATTTTCGAATTTGCGGAGCCGGAAAGGTGGACTTGACCTTGGCTTGTATTTAACACAGAGAGAAAATAAATAATTAATTTTTGCCTAATTGTCGGATTTAATTATTTTGGAAACAGACGGGTGGAGTTGAGAATTTCAATTTTTAATCAATGGAGGTTAAGTAACCCGAAGCTGGAACGGTGGAATTGAAACCGCGGCTAGGTTCAGAAAGCCGATTGACAATTAAATTATTTAATTATAATTTTTTCCTCTTTCGATAATTAAATTTTTGACCTTAATTATTGAGTGGCCGGAAAGGTGAATTAAAAAACCTGGCCCTTTGCTCGAACGGAAAATAAGAGTTAAATAAATTTTCGTAGTTATAATTATAAATACATAAATTTATAATTAATTGATTTTTTAATCTATTGTGTTATGCAGCCGGTTATGCCGTCGGCACCCTGTACGTACCTCAAAGAAAAATAAACAGAACCGAAAAACACAACACGGCTAGGTCGAGAATTTAAGCGACCCAATCACGGATTTGTAGTGAAATGGCGGTTTATAATTGTTGGTTTTAGGAAATGTAAATTTTTTTTAAAATTTTATCGGCTATATATTTACTGAAATTGGAGGAAGAAAATATTTGGAAATTATATGGACATGCATGCAAGTAGGGCAAGGGCATGTGGGGCATATGATGGTACAGTAGAGCTTCGATAAGTGGACTGTATATGTTAAATTTTATCGGTTATATATTTCCTGGAATTGAAGGCAGAAAATATATGGACATGCATGCAGGTACGGATATATGTAAGGGCATGTGGGCATATGTTGGCACAGTGGAGCTTTGATAAGTGGACTGTATAATTGGGGGAACAGAAAAGTTATGTGGTGTAAAAAATGACACTGATTGAGGAAGATAAAAACAAATATTACGACAGCGGCGGACTGTTCGGTGAATTTGGAAATTCCGGAACTAATTCACACCGGTGGCCAATATTAATTATGCCTTCTTTTTGTCACCACACAATTTCACTGTTCACTTGCGAATTTTTTCGCGGATTAATTGCACCAAAAAAAATATGTATGTGCGTATGTATGTATGCGGATGCACATATGCCTCGACCGTTGGCAAGCGAATGAATAACGGAGAGGCCGAAAACGGCGAGGAATATGGGCAGCACACAAAACGGAGACGGATAGAAAAATTTGCCGAATTTTAAGATTATTATAGATTATTAGAAAATCTCAACCTGCCGTTGTGTCGGAAAACTCGGACTTGGAGTTGACACGGAGGGAAAAACAATCTTGCAGCAGTGTGAACGAAATTTAATGTTCGGATCACTGCTGAAGACCGGCAGAGAGATGGGGACGGAAAAATGTACTTATCTTTTGGCGGAACAATGCCGAGAACTGCTGGTGGATCCAAAATATCCTGAATATCCTGAATCCGGCTCGAAGGACCAAAATGTGTAGGGGGGCGTTGAGTCCGCAAAAAGATTCCAGGATGGGGGTTGAAAAATCAGAAGTCGGGGGCGTCTTCAGTTGAGTATAAAAACGCGTTCAGCTTTATTGGCTGCGTACATCGAATTAATCTTAAAAACTAGTACAAAAAAGAGATCGAAGACAACCAACGAGCGAGAAGAGAGGGCACAGAGGGGCGAGTGTGGACGCGCTCTTTAGCGCGGGTGCGCTCTTTAGCGCGGGTGCGCTCTTTAGCGCGGATGCGCTCTTCAGGTGAGCGGCACAACGGGCCCTCACCTAAACAATTGTAAATAAACTTATTAGACACGTATGATAATTCGATAATGATAATTTCACATAACACTGTTTACAAAATTGTTTTGTTTTTGTTTTAGTAATTTGTTTATGTGTATATAAATATATTAACGATCACGTCGGGGTTCACCAATGTTTGGTCATCGAGAGTTTTCGATGCCGTAAATAAAAAATCAGAATTTAATTAATTTGAACGTTATAAACTTTATTCAGGCCGCATATGAAACTAGGATTTATGTACAATATTTGAAATCCAATTTAGGATGCGAGCGCAGTAAAAGTACGAACGAGAGTGGCGCCAACCTTGCAGAATAGGCTGAGCGGAATGCTCGCTAACCATAAGCGCCGAAGTAGCAAAGCCGAGCGGCCGAAAGAGAGTCGGCTTGCGACCAGAAAAACATCAGTTACTTATTAATTGTTGTGTTTAAATTAGTTGCTTGCTGCTTGACCCGACAGTGATTATTGTGAACATTCAAAGTGAAAGTTCCAAAGTGAACATTCCTTATTACGCTTCTTCCTGTCGAGTTACGATTAAAAAAAAATGGCAACGCATTGGCCATTGCATCTTCTGGCGTTGCAGCAACCTTATTAGATGGAGGCATGACAGCTCATTCAGCACTTAAGCTGTCATTGAACATTCAAAATAATCCAGATGCAGTGTGCAACATTAAAACAATCGTCTATGGGCATAGCGCCCATATTTTGGATGAATGCACTATAGGACGTAAAAATTTGCTTGGGGAATTGGATTGGTCAATTAGGGATATAAGGAACAATGATAAACTATTTTACGGCCCTTTGTTACTCCTTTCAGGTGTTCACGGTTAACGTACGCTGATGAATTCAATGCTTGCTTAAAATCATCGCAACTGTGGCGTAATGTTGAAAAAGAACTGACCAAGAATATGCGCGATCAAATGCTTCAGGATTCATCCTTTCTCTAAACAACTGTTAGATATTGGCGAGGGGAATTTTGCTGTACGTGAAAATACTGGATGTACTTAAAATACTGAAAAACATTTATTACCCAAAATAAATGAAGAAAAAACAGCTAGCCCTTATAGAAAACAAAAAAGGGCAAAACAACGTGTGCCGGGGTCGCTAGTTAATAATATGAAGCACTTTTATTATTTTCAAGGTCTTATTTTTGACGCAGACTGCTGTTCTTCGTTTTTTTTTTGATATTCCTTTTATGTTCGTCATATGTGTTGTCATTTCTGTTTTCAGAAATATTTCTTATTATTATATTATATTTTTTTATTATTTTTTTAAATTTTTTTGTTGTTTTATCTTCAGGCGCTTCATGTAACTGCGAATTTTCACGAAGGTACATTTTTGATCTTTACTGCTGTTGTGTTCTTGTTGAGTTCTATTTCAGACTTACTTTATTATATGCGAAGCTTACAGAGTTACCAGATTCTTAAAGTAATACATAGTTTGTATTGTACTACATATGTAGGTGTATAGGTTTATAGAATGGAGGAATACAAAACAGATTTGAAATTGACAATATACAACACATCTCCTCCCTTAATTAAGAACGAATAGGATTTTTAGGTTTTCGGAAATCCTTGGACTTAAAACGATCTACTTCATGGCGAACACGACTACTTTGGCGAATTAGTATGCCGGATGAAAGTCGTGCTGGTTTTTTTTGCCTCGATTTGGGAAGTAATTGGTAACTAATAGCTTGGCTTCGACAGGCTGCTCTAAAAGTTGGCTTAGTACGGTACGGACTGGGCGACCATGCATTAACTCGGCGGGAGATTTTCCGTAGGAATTTGGAGTGAACCTACAGGTTCCTACAGGAAGCAAGGTATTTAGTAACTGCTGCTCGGACTGGTATACCTTCTTTGAGGTTTTTCTTGACAGAGAATTTAAACGTCTGAACGAAACGCTCTGCTAATCCATTGGATGCTGGATGGAACGGTGCTGTTGTAATGTGTTTTATTCCATGACGTTTGCAGAATTCCTTAAAGGTGTCAGCCGTAAGCTGTGGACCGTTGTCGCTGACCATGGTTTTTAAATATCCTTCGATGGCGAATATCGATGATAGTGCAGCGATCGTGTTAGCGGTTGTAGTGGACGTCATTTGAACTACAAATGGGAACTGCGAGTAAGCGTCTACACATATTAGCCACATGGAATCGAATATTGGGCCGGCGAAGTCGATATGGATTCGCTCCCACGCTGATGTAGCTGCAGGCCAACTTTGGCACTGTTTTGGAGGAGCAGGATTGTTGCACTTGCAGATACTGCATGGCTGTATAAGGCTTTTAATGTCTGCGTCGATTGTAGGCCACCAAACATGTTGTCTAGCTAGCTGCTTCATTCGAACAATGCCCCAATGTCCTTCGTGTAACAGATTCAGGACACGTGCTTGAAGAGTTACTGGGATTACTACACGACTGGCATCTGTGTGTAGGCAAAGAAATTTTTTGTTGATTGTGAGGGCAAATTTGCGATTTAAGTATGGTGATAATGCTTCCTCGCCTTGCTGAAGTTTTTCTGGCCATCCTACCTTTGAGAAGTTTGTCCTTCTCGATGTGGTTGCGAATGTTCTCAGAATTGATCGGTGGTGACAGTTCTGTTTCGATGTGGCAGGCTTCTTCTTCTCTGTCGAAATCCGGATCCATGCCCACGTATCTGAAAAATATAGGCCATGAGAATGATGGCCCAGCGCTGTAGCCTGTTTGATGTCATTAAAGGCAGATGCTTGCCTGGATTGAAAATCGTTACTAGTGGCTTGTGATCTGTTATAAGGGTAAACTTTCGTCCGTACAAATATTGGTGAAAACGTTTTCCTCCGAATATTATAGAAAGTCCCTCTTTTTCGATTTGGCTGTACTTAACCTGATGCTTGTCAAGCGTTTTGGATGCGAAAACAATAGGCCTCGCCTTGCCATCATGTTGGATATGTGAAAGGACTACACCAATACCAAAAGATGATGCATCTGTCGCTAGGACTAGTGGTAGATTTTCAGGACTTCAGGGCTGTAAAAGCTTGTTGTTGTTGCGGCCCGAAAAGGTATGCTACATTTTTTCTACGAAGTTGGTTTAAAGGTGCGGCCAACTGTGAATAGTTCGGTATAAAGTTGCAATAGTAATTAACTTTACCCATGTATGCTTCTAATTGCTGCAGATTAGAAGGCGGACGCAACAGTTTAACAGCCTCCAAGCCTGAGCTGTCTGGAAGAATCCCTTGAGCGCTGATTCTTCGTCCTAAGTACTCAATTTCGTCCTTGAAAAAGAAGCATTTCTCCTTGTTGCGTCTAATACCGTTCTCACAAAGAATACTGAGAGCTTGGTCAATTCGCTTTAGATGTTGCTCGCTTGTAGGTACCAACCGCATTTACTCGGGATACTCGGGAACAACTGTGTAATTTAGGCTCATTCAACAGCGCATATGTAGTGGCGTTGATCACGGTCGCTGTGGATCCGGAATCCATTTGAAATGATATAACTTTGCCGTGTATTTCAAGATCTATAAGAATCTTGTTCTGCTGACACTTGACTTGACCTGTAACACTGTTTGCAGCTTCAATCGTTTCGATTTCGTTTGCTTCGGTTTTGCGACTTTTTTGCATTTGCCATTTACTTTTGTCTTGCTTTGACATGCATACAACAGCTATACCTATGTCCTTTTCTACCGCACTTGTGACATACGGCATCGCGAAACTTCCACTTCTCTCTGGCATGTGTCCACAACCAGAGCATGATTTTAGCGAACTTTTGTTTGATTTGGCAATACTTTCACCACCACCAAGAAACGGTTTCTTTGTATAGGTGTGAACTGCGATTATTGGGTCTGTAACGTGCAACGGAGTATGGACAGAGGGAGGACCTGTGCTCGCGGGCACGCTGAAAGGATCCGGCTCTAGCTCGTCGGCTTGGGGGGTGGTGGTCTTGCTGGGACAGGTCCTTCCGACGTTGCAACTTCGGATAATAGTAATTTAGCGTATAAGAAAGGTTGCGTGCTGCGACAGAGAGACGTGTATAATCTCTCCTAGAGATCTAAGCCGGTATTCGCGATCATAAAATTCGAAAGAAAAAGTGGAAACAGGACAGAAATAAGATTTGAGAGATTCTATTAAGGATCACTGCTGTTGGTGTGTCCTTTCTCTAAATTCCCCAACCCTACCTTGGCCACAGCAGAAGAGTGTCACTCTCGTGGCCCCTTTTCCCCTCTACACCCGAGGATTCATTGGCGAAGTTCGTCAGTTCAGTTTAAAGTAACATTTTATTCATATTATATATTCCTAAAATTAGCATGGTATCTCCTATCTATACGGTAAATATTAACGGCGAAAGTACGTTCTAAAGCTTTGTCCTTAATATTAGTTGGTTGTATTTACAAATAGTTCATAAATTTTAAATAGATAGATCGTATAAGCAGAATTTGGTTTAGGGCTAGCAGTAAATTAGATTAAATTTTGAACAGATTATATTAAATTCCTAAAAAAACTAAAAATTTCATGGTGTAAATTAAATTTTTTTCAATGTTTTGTGTATTTCATTTTCTTTTTAATACGCAGGCATGTGAATCCCTTTAAATGGTTCTTATAATTCTCTAATAAAATTATAGCTAAAGTTTTTTTTTTTTTTTTTTTTTTTTTTTTTTTTTTTTATTTTATCTTATTTTTTTTTTCAAGTGTAGTTCAAAGGAAAAGAAATGAAATATTAACAACAATTACAAAAAAAAAAAATAATTTTTTTTTGTGTATTTAATAGTGTATTTAATTTTTAATTCTAATAAAATAAAAATGTTTTCGTTTCTTTCGGTGTTTTCTTCCTTCAAGTTTTCAAAAGTAATAAGAGAAAGGAAAAATATTCATACAAAATTACCCGTTAATTTCCGTTAAATTTCTCGCTGTATGGAACAATAGGTTTTCACTTACCCCAGTTTCCTCGGCGAAAAGGTCGACCCCTTGGCAAAGGCAGCTGTGGACTTGAGACTTTTGAATTTCGCACAATTATTCCATTACTTGCAAGCAAACTTAATTTATTTTTATTTATTTCCCTTTTGTTTAATAAACAAAAAAAAAATTTTAGAAGAAAAAAAAAAAAAAAAAAACTTAACTTCTCATTATATATATTTTTTTTTTTTTTTTCACTGTAGCTAATATTTTATCAATTATTTTTAGCTTCATATGTTTTTTTTCTTTTCACACACCAACTAAAAAAAAATCAATTCGCCTTCACCGGTTTTAAATTCAAAAACTAATTAATTATTGACAAATTAAATTTTATATTTTTCATCCTTTTTCTCTTTTATATTTTTAACTTATTGTTTTCCAAATTGTTTTGCACCACTGTAATCTCGCATCTTTTTTCTTTCTTTTCTTTCACTAATCGCCGTTTCAACTATCCTCCGATAATCCGTTGTGCGGGAGGGGTCATCCTTCCTTCGTTTTCCTCTTTTCCTTCTTCCTTTTTGGTCTTCCACTTTGCACAGCACGAGTGCGGGACTGTACCAGCAATCTTCACCGTTTTGGTCTTCTCTTCCGTGTTTCGTGTTTCCGTGTTAAAAATTAAATACACTGAAGAAAATTTTGATAATGGAAAAAAAAAAATTATTTTATTTCTGTAATTGTTGTTAAGATTTCATTTCTTTTCCTTTGAACTACACTTGAAAAAAAAAATAAGATAAAATGAATAAACAAACAAAACAAAAAAAAAAAAAAACTTTAGCTATAATTTTATTAGAGAATTATAAGAACCATTTAAAGGGATTCTCTTTCGCCTGCTTTACCCACTTATCCGTATGTGTGGGTCTCCGTTATGGGAATGGCCCACGTGTTTTCAGATCTTGGCGGCTCCTCGGGATCCCTCTGGGTGTTCCGTCGCACTCCCGGAGAGTGCACAGCGCGGGAGGTACTTGGGGTGCTCCGCTGGCGTGACTTAGGGGTGCTCCGCTGGCGTGACTTGGGGTGCTCCGCTGGCGTGACTTGGGGTGCTCCGTTGACGGGACTTGAGGATGCTCCGCCTGGGCCACGTGTCTTGGGGTGCGCCGCGGCGGTCTTGGAGGTGCTCCGTTGGCGTGACTTGAGGGTGCTCCGCCTGCGCCACGTGTCTTGGGGTGCTTCGCGGCGTGACTTGAGGTGCTCCGTTGGCGTGACTTGAGGGTGTTCCGCCTGCGCCACGTGTCTTGGAGTGCTCCGCGACCACGGGGCTCGCGCTCGATGTTTCGGGAACGTTTCTCCCCGTTTCCCGTCGAATTTGCCCGGTTTCTCTCGGGATCGATTTCTATTTCGGTTTTCTTTCAAATCTTTACTCCGGCGCACGCGGTCGGTATTCGAACAATAAAAAAAAGTTGGCGAAGTCACGTCTGACTTTGGTGGCGATCGAAAACGGAAAAGGCAGAATTTCGTTTCTCCATTACTTAGTTCTTTTTTTACCACTCCATGCGGCTTTTCACCTCAACGCCTGATCAGCTGACCCGAGCTCAAACCCTCTGGCAACTCTTGAACCGGGCGATAGTTAGCCGGGTGGTTTTATATTTAATTGTTTATTTAGTTAATTTTTGTTTTTTTTTTTTTCTCGACGCTGCAGACGCCGTTACAAAAACCCCCCTCCCACAATCAGACTAGGGTATTCCAAGAACTGATACCCTAGGCTGATGCCGACTGGAGCGACGTTACTGTCGGATGTCCTTAGCGTGGTAAACCCCTATCCTTTGGTCTTGCAAATCCTCTAGCTCGTAGTAGGACTTACTGATCTTCTTCCTTACGCGTGCTTTGATAAACGCCGAACCCAACTTTGAGTTGAACCCTGTTTTGAAAAAGCTTTGTTTAAAGTTGCGACGAAATACTTACTGCCCTTCGCTGAAAGTTACTTACGTGAGCGCAAGTTGTAACGATTTTCGTTGCGCTCGTGGGCCTTCTGCATCTGTTTGGTGGCTTCTTTGCGGATTAGCTCGAACGAATCCTGTCGGTTATACATCACAGACCGATCGTCTAGCATGTTTAGCTTCCTCAACAGGGAATACGTATTGCCGGAAAACACCATCTGTTGCCCGAATGCCATATAATATGGGGTGGTTCCAATACTTGAATAAATGGAAGAGCGCAGAGCACAGCAAATTTTGCTCAAACCCTCATCCCAGTTCTTTTGATCGGGACACACGTAAGCCCTTGTTCCCACGATGATGGATCGATTCCCTCGCTCGGAGGCGTTGGCTTGGGGGGAATGAACGGCTGTTAAAGTGTGAGAAGTTCCGAATTGGCGAAGGAGTTTCTGGAACGCTACTGGAATTGGGAACCGTTGTCCAACACAATAGTTTCGGGGACGCCGAAGGTCATAAAGAGTTCACCTTCTAAATATTTAATCACGATGTCTGCGTTTATCTTTTTCACGGGTTTTAAGAAGACGAATTTAGAAAAATGATCTAAGACGATAAATATCCCGATGTTTCCACTTCTCGAGCGGGGATACGGACTAGAGGACATTCGAATGGAATAGAATGAATGAGTGCAAGAGACACAACGAATTGAGTGAGAGGGAGTGAGAGAGTGAGAGAGCATTGTAACTCATGGGCATTCTTTAGCTTTGAAACAGAGTGAGTTGGGGTGGGTAGTAAAAAAAGTGCTTTTGGAATGAGGAATGCAGCCGAATGTCTCGAATGGTTTTTAACACACTCTATGCATTCATTTATTTTCTTCTGTTGCGCAAAACGCTTCTTTAATACTTCTTTAATAATGACCGAAAGGTGAATTATGATGAAAGTGTTTTTTACTTATGGTTATAACTGTTATTATTATTTTCTTAGTGTTTTTTGTTTAGTTTTCTTAAGTTTTTCCAAATTAAATTATTTTACAACATTTTTTTAGCGGAAAAATTGTGCTGGAAAGTTATTTATTAACAAATATTGAAAATATTTTTACGTTTATATAAGTAAAATATGTAACATAAAATATACAGCTTAATCTATATATATAAAAGAAAGTCGTGTTTTATGTTACACCACTTATAAATCAAGAACGGAAGAACAGATTGAAAATCACAGAGTGAAAATTGGTGGGGAGGTAGCTTAGAGCCAGGAGAAGGACATAGGATACTTTTTGTCCCGTTCGACAGCGTTCCTCCCTGGCCCATACTTTTTTATTTAGGCAGACAGCTAAGAAGAAAATGTCAAATGTCAAAATGTCAGTTATAAACGAAGTCAAATTCATAGTCAGGCTCTCAAATTTAACAACGAACCAAAAAGATTGTGTTGCGCTTCCGGAAGTGAAATTGCCTCAACTTGAAGCACCACTAGAGCCTCTGCACTCTCTATTGATATTTGTAAGAAATCAATATAAAAACTATTTCTATTAAATAAATAATTAACAAGTGGATGAAGTGAAGTGAAGTTTAATTAATAATGCCGCGACAAAGACGATCGAATCTTTCCCGACAAAGCCGTATGCAAGAAGAATACAAAATAAGGCATATTAAAGGAAGGAAGAAGAACGAGAAATTGCACGTGAAGGGAGCCGCAATAGGAATGCTCGACTTCGAGCTGCTCAGATAGATTTAATTTGCGACGAAAAATTTTAGCTGATTTGAATCGAGCTGCGTTTCGATACGATTGCAGCAATGATTACAGCTTGCATCCTAGCGTTTGCATTGGGCAAATGGACGTTGTTTGCGAGTATTGTGGTGCATTAAAGTTTTCCGGAGAAACGCCTGGATTATGCTGCGTTAATGATAAAGTGAAGTTGCCAGTAATTCCAAGATCTGCGGCTGCCGACGAAATAAACGCTTGCCTCAAATCGTCAAATCTATGGCGCTATGTGAAGAAACTGCAGCTGATAACAAACATGAGAGTTACATTGCTTTATGATACATCTGCTGAAGATTTCTCGGAGCAATTTCTGACTATCGGTAATGGTCAAGTACCTGTCGATGAATCGAGCGGATTAATATCATTTCCAAATAATTTTTGTAATTTTGTCTCATCAAAAGACGAACTTATCAACAATGTATTCCAAATATTATTTCTAACTACAAAATAATGAATGGTTGAGTGAGCGAGCAATTTTAGCGGCTAAGAATAAA
>NW_027222907.1:0-39940 GCF_030179905.1 Drosophila bipectinata | reverse complement strand
TTATATTCATTCTTGGTCTGTCTCATGAACGACCTCATTTCGCCTTGGACAGCGCGACAATTTTCACAACAATAATGCATACCAGACCTACGGGAAAGAGCATCCGAGACTGAGGCAGTGAACCCGGCACACTTGGCGTGTACGACGTTTTCACATAGCCAGCAATGGATGGTAGGCTGGGATGAGGAAATTGTCTTGTTACAAGACTTCATAGAACAAACCAGTTTAAATTCCATATTTTTAATTAATAAAACAAAATTAAAAAAACACTATACCTTGAACCACTGTGCAAGAAGGAAGCCGAAGCTGGAGCTTTGGAGAGTGCATAGGGAAATTGCTGAACTAGAGATAAGACGGGGAAGAAGCAGAGCTGAGCTATGCTTGGAATTGAATTTAGACAAATTATTAATTCGCCTCCAAATATACCACAGCACAGCACGGTTTAGGTTAAAACTTAAGATTCTCAATAAATTCGATTACAAGCAAGTACACACCTGTTTACCAATATTTATCATAAACGCAGTTCGATTAAAAATATACACGACCGTTCGCTAAAGAGGAAGAAAGAGAAGACGAGAAGTCATCCTCTTAAATCCTGTTCGACATACCAAAAATCGCATATAAAGTGAGTTATTACCTCATCACACTGACAAACACACGCGACCATAGCATTTTAATTCAATTTAAACTGTGGAAAAAATCCTTTATCATAAAGTAAATAAATTAATTCTATTTAAGAGTGTTTTGTACAGTGAGCAATGCCAAGAAAATGAGGTGATTTGATTCGCGATAAAAGTAGATCTCGAAACATGCGAAATAGAAGATCCAAAAGATCCGATGAACAAATCCAGCAACAAAATACTGATGTACGTGTCTAACAATTGCAATTGCATCAAGAAGAGCCAGAAGACCCATGAGCTGAACGCAATGAAGTAAGAAGTTTAGAACAACGGCTATCCCGCCATTTCACAGTCAATAGACGCAGAAAAAATGAGACTGATATTTAGTATTATGATCAAAAGTGGTAATTGGTGCTATACACAAGGAATGTTCGCATTGTCTGAAATTCAAAAATGAGCCAGCAGTCAGGAAAACTGCAACTACCAAAAATGGAACGTATCGTCAGCGAGCTAGATGCTCTATTGAATGAGCACCATGAATTGTTGAAAATATTTAAATCACATATGCACCAATTAAAAAGCAATAATCACGCTATCAAAAAAAGTTTGCCAAAAAGTTTTTCAAAAACATAAAATGGCGCTCACACTAGGTTTCTGTTTTTGGGCGGGAGTGGGCGTGTCAAACTTTTAACACAAACTGTGCGGCTATCATATCAGTCAAAATTCCAAATCTGTTAGTTTTATCTCTTATAGTCTTCGGGATCCACGCTTTCGTAGTCTTCGCGTTCATAGCGACTGAAAGAGGGCCTATATGACTACATATAACGACTCGGCTCTTGATGCTGATCAAGAATATATCTGCTTTAAAGGGTCGAAGAGGATTCCTTCCCAATTTAACATAGACCATTTAAAGAGCACCATCTTCAAAGCTAGATGGTTTTGTGAATCCCATTTAACTCCTTAACAACAATCGACTAATACGAATTTTTCTTTTTTCATACAGATTGTTATTTTCCTTATAATTGCTTTATTATGTGGCTGCCTTGGAGCCAGTCGAGTGTCACCAGGTCCATCTGGATTCTGCAGTAAAAGTCTAGGAGCTTCATGCTTGCTTATGTAGGTATATAATGTTGTACTGAATGGTAACTAATTTCTTATGTTTTAGTGCAATTCTTCTTATTTTCTGTGTATTTTCTTTTGTTGCGCTAGTAGGACTTTTTTATTTGATTCTTGGTATTATTACTTATAAAGGGGCCTGCACTCAATTAAAAAGTGAAACTAATAATGAAGTACTTCAAAATCTGAACGCTGATATTGATCTCAATCGGTACCTTCCAGCTGAGGAATTGAATCTACCTCCTTTGAGAACTGCAAAAGTTATGGAGGCCTGTCAAGCACATGAAAATATATTTCAATTATTAAAAAGAGCGCGTCTTTATGACATAGATGACTTAAAAAGAATCAAGGTGTTTTCTAAAATTGATGAAGTTAAACCATTTGAGGAAGATTTATCAAACATGGAATTATTAACAATTGACGAAAAATCTGATCTTAATAAAATGCGAAACGGAAATTTGGCTACCTATCATAGTGCCTTATACCATGAAAATGTGTGCACGAATTATGGAAAGACTCTTTCAAAGCTTGAATCCGAAGTAAAAGATTGGGTATGGGAAACAAATGTACAAACGGAAGTACTAGATTATTTCATGAGAATTAATTTACGTAACTCACAACTTCATGGGGCTAACATTCATAAATATTTTTATCAAAAACTATTGAACAGCATTAAAGAGCTTAAAAACCAAGTGGACGCGGTTGATTCACAGATTTTATACGAAAATCACGATTTTAACAGTTCAATTTTTATCTTGCTTAATTCAATAATAGAATCCGAAAATTTTCTTCAAAGTCGTGGCAAAACCTTTATAAATACGCTGGTCAATAATTTAACTATGGAACTCAACGAAATGTATGAAAATTTTATTCATAAGGTCATTCGTGAATGTACAGAAACAGTTGGTCGATGCGAACCTCTTTCCTATATTTATGATAGAAGTGTTCATTATATATGCGAGCGCCTTGTTGATCCAATTGTACGCATATCTTTCTATTCATTTTATTTCTTTAAATGAAAGAGCTTTCCCGCAGAATGCTTTTTGGCTGGGATTATTGCTATGCACTGTTTTCCTCCTGCCAACTCTTTTCGTAGCCCATCGGTTAATGTGTCTTTATTTAAAGATATATCCAGTTACTTACGCCTGTGGTCCTGTTGCAGTTTCAAAGTAAGTAATAATAATTTTTATTTAAGAAAACGATATCTCTCTCACACATTTTTGTTTACTAAAAACCGGTGTTATATACCTACCAGCGCCTATCTGTTTCTACGCAAACTAGTCTCTCAGTTTTAAAGCTATCGACTTGAAACTTTGCACACACCCTTCTTTCCTTTGCAGGCAGTATATAAGTCGGAACGGCCCGGATCGGCCGACTATATCCTATAGCTGCCATATAACTGAGTGATCGGAAATGGTATAACTTTAGTGTTTTTAGAGTTACCGTTCAAATTTGACACATTTGACAAAGCCTCCTTTGGGCAACACATTACGACATGCCAAATTTCATAAGGATCGGCCGACTATATATTATAGCTGCCATATAACTGAACGATCGGAAATGACCCAACTTTCGTGTTTTTGAAGATAGAAAGCTGGAACTTAATACAGATTCTATTTTTGGTCAGTTGATCCAACCTACGAAATTTCATTAGGAGCGGCCGACTATATCCTATAGCTGCCATATAACTGAACGATCGCAAATGGTATTTGGTAGAAATATCAACTTTCGTGTTTTTAAAGATAGAGGCTTGGGACTTTTTTTTAAATTTTTTATTGTAATTAATTGGTTTTATTATGATGTAATCATAAGGATCGGCCAACTATATCCGATGTTTGCGATATATATCCGGTTTTAACTGCAAGGGTATATCAACTTCGGCTCCGCCCGAAGTTAGCTTTGCTTTCTTGTTAATATAGATAAATAACTATATATAAATAACTATATATATAGGTATATACAAAGTTAAAAAATAAAATAGTTGTCCTCTGCAAGGGCATAAAAATATCGACCGATGATATCTCGAATATCGTAAAAATATATTGTGTACTTTTTTCTATTTTTTAATGTTTATCCAAATATGAATAAATTTTTTTTGCTAGTGTAAACTGGGATCTTATATGTATAGGCTTAAGAATATGTTCATCAACCATGAACTGCAAATAAGTGCTATTTGTGTTTAATTTGGTTTAATATAATGCTTTTAATTATTAATTGGCAAACAAATCTGTATTTAATGGTTTTAGAAAAAATTATTCGGTTATATGCTGTTAAGTCTGAAACAACAAATTTAATGGCAAAAGCAAACCATTTAGATGATAACGAGTTACCAGGCGTCATAAGGCAACTTAATGCCACCATCGCTAGTATGAGCATAGTTGTGAAAAAAATAGCGTACTAATAAAAAGATGCATTTCCTTTCATTCGGAACTGTGTCCCAAAAACAAGAACAAAATGCCAAAATGTCAGTTATTTGTGCAAAAATTGTATCCTTTTTGTTTAAAAAAGTGTAAGATAAATTTCTTTTTCAAAAGCTACAACATTTAACTATTGAAAAACGATGGAAATTTTAAAATCGGTTTAAAATTACGAGTTTGAGAATTTTTAAGCGGTTTTTTCCAAATAAATCAAGGTTTTGAGGGTGTTACAAATGTGTTGCAAACACGGTTTTGTGATATATTCGACCTTATAAACAATTCCTACTAGGTCTCTTTAAAAGTTCCTCCAATTCTTTTTTTTTGCCCACTGTGTAATTAGTTCTGTTTCCATAGAACCCATTAAAAAGCTGATCTCATTAACTTAAGATACACCAAATGTCGGATCAGGCAGCAGCGTTGAAATTTTAATGTTTAAATATGTTAGCGTAATGTTTGGTAAGCTTAGTTGATCGCAAGCCGACTCTCTCTCGGCCGCTCGATTCAACGGGCTTTCTTTAATGAACTACTCTTTCTCAGCCGCCGCAACAATAGTTGGGTTAGTTATTATAGTATAGTTATTATAAATAGTTATTTATGAATACTGCCAATACTGCACAGGCACATAAGCGGATAAACATATATACACACTTATTATATACCATCTGAAAGGTATTGATGTGTAGATCATATATATACATATATATTGGATCTGGCTTCAACGGATCAAAAGATATAGATTCAATCTTTATTTTCAATTTTTAAAATAAAAGTTATCGAATAATTTTTATTTTCCAATTTATATAAAAAAAATTACAAAATAAAAGTTATAGCGTAATTTTTATATAAAAATTGATACTTAATAATTATTACTAATTTTTTATTATTAAAATTATTTTTTATTATTAAAAACCAATTTTTTTCATAAAAATTAAGAAATAACTTTTATTTTGTAATTTTTTGCTTTTTTAATTATAACCGTTACAGTCCCTGGTTACAAGACGATAGCTTTAAAACTGAGAGACTAGTTCGCTTAGAAACAGCCAGACATACGGACAGACGGACCGACGGACATGCTCATATCAACTCAGGAGGATATCCTGATCCAGAATATATATACTTTATAGGGTCGGAGATGTCTCCTTCACTGCGTTGCACACTTTTGACCAACATTATAATACGCTCTTAAATACGCAAGGGTATAAAAATTAGGAGTATAATTACATGCACCTATATATAATATATATATATAAATAGACTCCAACTTTACTATAACGCTTGACAAAGACGCAGAGGGTCTTTCGCCAGCTTATTCTTGTGAAGGAATATTTAAAGGAAATACATTCTCTGCGAGTAATATAATAAATATTATATAATATCTTTTCTATAAAAAACTCATTTAAGCTTAACTTAAATTGAAGGGTGGTGGTAGCTCAAAGCATGGACAAGTTTTTGAATCTCAAGAGAAAAGGTAATTATAAAAATTCTTGGTTATTGTTACGACGTAATTGTTATTTATCTATGTATGCAGGCATAGATATGAACAAATCAGCCGAAAACAGCTCTGACAAAGTGAACAACAGACCAAAAAAAATTCAGAGTTGGGAAATCAAAAGATGGTAAGTCGGCAAAGTGCGTATTTTGTCATAAGGTGTACCAGACAAGTGGGAACACATCGAATCTTTTCAAAGAGCACATCCAACATTAGGCGCTTAAAAAAAAAATTTTTTTTTATTAAAAAAAAATATAATCTTTTGTGACTACATCCTATGATTCAACTTCCCACAGAAAAGCTGAACTTGATAGAGCTGTCATGAAATACGTAGCCACAGTCATGCGCCCGATCTCAGCTGTGGAAGACACTGGCTTTCGCGAGATGCTGAATGTTTTTTATCCCCCGTTACAAGTTACCCTCTCGAAATACCTTGCAAAATGTTTTGGTGGCAGAGCAGTTTCAGGATAAACAAAGGAAACTAATTGTAGTAGGGGGGCATTGTTCCCGCAAAAGATTCCGGAAAAAAATTAAATAAGAAATCGGGGGAGTTACCCTCTCGAAATACCTTGCAAAATGTTTTGGTGGCAGAGCAGTGAGTGAGTCACCGAGGCTGCGGGCAACTCGTGCGGAAAAAACAGACACGCTGTGGGGGTTGGCTGGAGATAATGGGCCTGTCAGCACCCATCCGAAAATGGTCTCCTGACCGAGAAGCGACCCGCAGATGTTAGCCTTGGCATTATCGAGGAGAATGGACGGAAGAATGTCAGCTCCTAATAACACATCGACTTAAAAGCTCTCAAGGAAGTTGGGGTCCGCCAGGGTAATATTGGGCAGCCCCTTGAGACGATCTCGCGAAATCGGATATGATGGCAGATTTCCTGCCAACTGCGGAAGAACGTAAGCCGCAGTCTCTAATTGTAGCCCGGGTCTTGACGGCGACCGAATAGAGAAATGGCACAATTTAGTAGACTGCGCGGAAATGGTTTGATTAAGGCCGGAAACTTGGGCTTGAATCGTCTTGAAGGGAGGCTTGACGAGGTTGAACAGTCGTTCCGTTATGAATGTCGCTTCGGAGCCTGAGTCTATCAGTGCTCGAGCCTGGAAGCTGCACCCCAAATGGCACACGTTGATAAGGGCCGTGCCTAGTAGGACGGCTCCTGACCCGGAAGCGAAACACACCTGCACATCCGACTGATCCTCTGAGCCGTTTGTGCTTCTGGCAGTCTGTGCGGGTCGAGCCCTTGCTGTCGTAGGCGGACTTGGAGCGGTGGCGAACGGATTGCCGCGGTGCAGAAGGGTGTGGTGTCGGCTGTGACATGTGAAGCAGGTATGGGCGCTCGTGCAGTCTCGTTGCTGGTGCCCTCGGGCAAAACAGTTCAAACATAGCTGCTTCCTTTAAAAGTATTCCGAGCGCCCATTTACGTCCATTTCCAAGAACCGCGGACATAAGCGAATGGGGTGGTCCTCCCTCGAACAGGATCGCAGCCCTTTTGGCCCGGAACCACTCGAGTCTCGTATGAGGTGAGCCTCCGAGCAGGGGCACTAGGAAGTCCCGACCTTGACAGAAATTGCACGGAGCCACTAGGCCTGACGTCGTCGATGGCCTCCAGAGTGCGATGGCGCTTTGTCAGGAAGTTATCCAATTCCTTCCATGTTGGAATCTCGGCCTTATTATGTACGGGTTGCTCCCACATAGAAAGTGTGACCTTGGGGAGCTTTGACGAAATCATAAATACAAGGAGACAGTCCCAAGCCTCAACATTAACGGCGGACATTTCTAGGGCTGTCAAACAACTCTGAATGGTAGCTTGCAACTCCTTCAGCGCGACCCCGGACTCTTGAGAAATAGCCTGGATGTTAAAAATGATCTTCAACTGGCTGTTGACCAATAGCCGCCGGTTCTCAAAGCGGTCTGTGAGGCTTTGCCATGCGGCGACAAACCCCTCATGGGTAAGCGGAGCCTTAGAAACAATGGCGTGGGCGTCACCACTTGTTTTGGACAATAAGTGGAACAACTTCTCTACCGGGGTGAGCCGCGAGTTTTGGATGTAAATGGCCGTAAACAAGTCTCTGAAGGTAGCCCACCGAAGATAATCACCCGCGAAGACCTCGGTATCCACCGGAGGTAACCGGCAGCCTGTAGGACGCGGGCGTGTGACAGTTGACGGAAGCCGGAGTGGTATGGGAAGCAATTCTCTCTCGAAGCTGGGCAATACATCCTCGAATAGACGGAGTAAGCAGTAGCTGTACTTCGCTTCCAGCACTGTCGAGCTGGCCGCATTGTCGTCGACTCACTGCTAGCAAATCGGAGCAGCTCTCATAGCTGTTCTCCACCTTCTCGCATAGTGCCTGAATTTGGTCCCGATGAACTTCGCACATGTATTGGGAGCCTATTTCCGTTTCTGGGGCGCCCGGAGTACTTATGTTAGCCTCAAATTGGATAATTCGATCTGTTGTGGCGATGAACTTTTTCAACGCCACTTCGACCGCACTTGGAGCTATTTTTGCAACGGAGCGAGTCTGCCTCTGTGAAGGACCGGAGCTCGTATTGACGGATTCGTCACTTTTCGCCCTTGGAATGGCACTGTACGCCTTAGGCTTTAAAAGAGGCGTCCGCGGAGATGCGGATTGAGATCTGTCCAAACGGATGGCTGAGATCGAAAGCGGCTTTTTGTCGTCTCCCGTGGGCATTCTCAGAGTCCAATTCGCTGGTCAGCGCTTGTCGACTGACTCGCGCAACAGGTGCCTCGTACGAAGTGGTGGCCGGTCGCACTAACGTAATGAGAACGGTGAGATCGCGGATGAAAGGCAATTACAAGGAGCAAGTGCGAACTAGTGGCGCCGATGTGGAAAGTAAAGTCGTGTGCGGCACAATTCGAATGTGGAAAGAAAAACTTCAGGCACCAGAAAAAACCCAAAAGGAGACGAGGTTTGCTCGGATTGTAGGCGGATGTTGCCTGATGCGGAGTAGAAGCAGCGTTGGAGGCACGGAAAATGAAAAAAGTACCGGAAAATTCGTGCTTGTTGGGAAAAAAGTGATGATGGTCTATATATGTATGTATATTTCGACTTGTGTGGTTCGAACTGAATTTAATATATACTGAAATATTAAATTCTTAACTATTTTCGATTTTGCGGAGCCGGAAGGTGGACTTAACTTTGGCTTGAATTTAACACACAAAAAAATAAATAATTAATTTTTGGCTAACTGTCGGATTTAAATATGATGGAGCCAGAAGTGTGGAGTTGAAAATCTTAATTTTTAATCAATTGAGGTTAATTATCACGAAGCTGGAACGGTAGAATTGAAACCTAAATATTTAATTAATTGAATTTAATTAACACGAAGCCGGGAAGATGGAATTAAAAACCGCGGCTCTATTCGGACAGAAGGTGGATAATTAAATTAATTAATTATAATTTTTCGATAAATAAATTTTCGACTTTAATTATTGAGTGGCCGGAAAGGTGAATTTAAAAAAAAAACCTGGCCCTTTGCTTGAACGGAAAATAAGAATTAAATAAATTTTTGTAGTTATAATTATAAATACATAAATTTATAATTCATTTATTTTTTAATCTATTTTGTTACGCAGCCGGTTATGCCGTCGGCACCCTGTACGTACCTCAAAGAAAAATAAACAGAACCGAAAAACACAACACGGCTAGGTCGAGAATTTAAGCGACACAATCACGGATTGTAGTGAAATGGCGGTTTATAATTGTTGGTTTTAGAAAATGTAATTTTTTTTTAAATTTTATCGGCTATATATTTCCTGAAATTGGAGGCAGAAAATATTTGGAAATATATGGACATGCATGCAAGGGCATGTGGGGCATATGATGGTACAGTAGAGCTTCGATAAGTGGACTGTATATGTTAAATTTTATCAGTTATATATTTCCTGGAATTGAAGGCAGAAAATATATGGACATGCATGCAGGTACCGATATATGTAAGGGCATGTAGGCATATGTTGGCACAGTGGAGCTTTGATAAGTGGACTGTATAATTGGGGGAACAGAAAAGTTATGTGGTGTAAAAAATGACACTGAAGATAAAAACAAATATTACGACAGCGGCGGACTGTTCGGTGAATTTGGAAATTCCGGAACTAATTCACACCGGTGCCCAATATTAATTATGCCTTCTTTTTGTCACCACACAATTTCACTGTTCACTTGCGAATTTTTTGCGGATTAATTGCACCAAAAAAATATGTATGTGCGTATGTATGTATGCGGATGCACATATGCCTCGACCGTTGGCAAGCGAATGAACAACGGAGAGGCCGAAAACGGCGAGGAATATGGGCAGCACACAAAACGGAGACGAATAGAAAAATTTGCCGAATTTTAAGATTATTATAGATTATTAGAAAATCTCAACCTGCCGTTGTGTCGGAAAACTTGGACTTGGAGTTGACGAGGAGGGAAAAACAATCTTGTAGCAGTGTGAACGAAATTTAATGTTCGGATCACTGCTGAAGACCGGCAGAGAGATGGGGACGGAAAAATGTACTTATCTTTTGGCGGAACAATGCCGAGAACTGCTGGCAGAAGAAAAATCCAGTAATTATCCGGCTCGAAGGACCAATGTTTGTAGGGGGGCGTTGATTCCGCAAAAGACTCCAGAATTGGGGATTAAATGAAAAGTCGGGGGCGTCTTCAGTAATTTACAAAAGAAGCGCGATCAGCTTTATTGGCTGCGTACATCGAAAACTGACTTAAAAACTAGTACAAAAAGAGACGATCGACGACAACCAACGAGCGAGAGAGAGGGCACAGAGGGGCGAGTGTGGATGCGCTCTTCAGCGCGGATGCGCTCTTCAGCTGAGCGGCACAACGGCCCCTAACCTAAACAATCCTGATCCAGAATATATATACTTTATAGGGTCGGAGATATGTCTCCTTCACTGCGTTGCACACTTTTGACCAACATTATAATACGCTCTTAAATACGCAAGGGTATAAAAATTAGGAGTATAATTACATGCACCTATATATAATATATATATATAAATAGACTCCAACTTTACTATAACGCTTGACAAAGACGCAGAGGGTCTTTCGCCAGCTTATTCTTGTGAAGGAATATTTAAAGGAAATACATTCTCTGCGAAAAAGATAGATCCCGAATCCATTTTTACCCTCGACTTTGCGTAGTAATATAATAAATATTATATCTTTTCTATAAAAAACTCATTTAAGCTTAACTGAAATTGAAGGGTGGTGGTAGCTCAAAGCATGGACAAGTTTTTGAATCTCAAGAGAAAAGGTAATTTTCTAAAAAATAATTTCTAAAGGTAAAAATTCTTGGTTATTGTTACGACGTAATTGTTATTTATCTATGTATGCAGGCATAGATATGAACAAATCAGCCGAAAACAGCTCTGACAAAGTGAACAACAGACCAAAAAAAGTTCAGAGTTGGGAAATCAAAAGATGGTAAGTTGGCAAAGTGCGTATTTTGTCATAAGGTGTACCAGACAAGTGGGAACACATCGAATCTTTTCGAAGAGCACATCCAACATTAGGCGCTAAAAAAAAAATTTTTTTTTAATTAAAAGAGCAAATTTTTTATTAAAAAAAAATTTTTTTTTTATTAAAAAAAAATATATTCTTTTGTGACTACATCCTATGATTCAAATTCCCACAGAAAAGCTGAACTTGATAGAGCTGTCATGAAATACGTAGCCACAGTCATGCGCCCGATCTCAATTGTGGAAGACACTTGCTTTCGCGAGATGCTGAATGTTTTTTATCCCCCGTTAAAAGTTACCCTCTCGAAATACCTTGCAAAATGTTTTGGTGGCAGAGCAAATTCAGGATAAACAAAAGAAACTAATTGTAGTAGGGGGGCATTGTTCCCGCAAAAGATTCCGGAAAAAAATTAAATAAGAAATCGGGGGCGTCGTGAGGTTATACGCCTTCAGCTTTATTCGCTGCTTACATGGCACTAAAAACATAACTTAGTAACGCTACAACCAGAGCGGACGATCGAAGACGGCCAACGAGAGAGAGAGAGTGCATAGAGGGGCGAGCGCGGATGCGCTCTTCAGCACGCATGAGCTCTTCAGCACGCATGAGCTCTTCAGCGCTCTTAAGTTCAGCTGAGCGGCGGCCCAGCGGCCCCTCACCTAAACACTAATGGACCTATTAAAAGGAATAGAATCTTGCGCTATTACCACGGATCTATGGACATAGATCTGAAGCCTGAAGCTAATGAAGCCTATATTACAGTGACATGCATATTCATATGGGTTAAAAACCCATGAGGCATATGGCAAAGTTTGGTTGAGTACATCAAAAGCTCCACAACCGTTCACTGTAGACGAATTGGACATCCTAACGGACCTGGTACAGTTACTTGCTCCATTGGATACTACAACATAACAGGTATCTTCCAATTCTACAGTGATGGTTTCGTTACGGATTCCCATAACATTGGTCATTGAAGGTAAAAAGAAGTGTTTAAATAATAAAAGTACTTTTTAAGAGAATTGTTAATTTGTGTTTAATTGTGGAATACTGGGAGGTTCGTTCCAACAGGTTATGGGCCCAGTGTTCGCAAAAAAACTAAAATTAAGAACACAATTAAACAATTTGTCAAAAACAAAAAAACATTAAAATTCAACAGAAACGTGTGTGTTTTTGAGCACATTTAAAAAGCAAGGAAGCGCATCTCAACAAGTACCAAAGAAATAAAAAGCGTGAAAATATCGCAAAGTACAAGTTTGTATAAAATATTTGATCCTTTTGATAAACATTTTATTTCCAACCAAGTGCATACATGTTACAATTTGAAATGTGTATAAATGTACCTACATATTTATGTATGGATGCATATTTGAAACAACGCGTTTTTTTGTCTCCTATTTCATCATACTGGCTTGGTAGTTTCACATTTACTTGTATGTATGTAAGTGTACATGTAGGCAATTGATACTGTGGTTGTTTGACATTATTTCTTTTTCCTCTTCTTTCTTATTCTCTTTCTTTTTCTCGAATATACAAAAGTTACTATTGAAATAAAGCGCAAAACAAAAATGAATAAGGGGAACAAGTCCAAGAATATTTCACCTTATTGTGGTAAAAAATACTTCAAGCTTTATCTCCAAATGATAACAAACAAAAGGCGTTGCATCTGAAATCAAACTTTCAGGCCAAATCCTTAAAAAAACTTTAAATTCAATTTAAAATGTCATCATTGCGGTAGGAAGGGTCACTTAAAGAAAGATAGTTTTTTTTCAAGTAAGGCTTAGAAAGTAAAGATGAGGAAAAACAAGCCGAAGTTGCTAATGTCGAAAAATGTAGATCATTTGCATTTATGTTTAGGCAGGGCAGAAATAATATAGGTGACGCTGATGAATCCGTCATATTAGACTCTGGAGCTTCTGATCACATGATCAGCAATATAAATTTATTCTCAACTTATTCTACCCTGGACACACCGATCGAGATTGCAATTGCAGCGCAAGGAGCATACATATATGCATCTGCAAAGGGAACAGTCCAACTTTGCAGCGATCTAAATACAAACATTACATTAGAAAACGTTCTTTTCTGCAAAGAGGTTCCCCAAAACTTACTGTCCGTCACGAAAATGCAAGCTGCAGGCTTGACAGTCGAATTTAATTCAAAGGGAATACGAATTTCAAAGAATGGACAGTTCTTAAAGGTACGTGTGAAAGCAATGTATCGACTGTAAATCTCAAAATAAAGGAGGACAGCGGCACTTCGCATAGCAACAGCAGGGGTCAGCGGCCGAAAGGAAAGGGGCAAGGGCCGCATGAACGGCCACCTGCCAGCAAGAAAGTGGCGTGATCTTGGAAAACAGGAGTAACGGCAGCCCGCCAACGGGAAAGTGGCGTGATATTGGAAGCAGGAATAACGGCAACCCGCCAACGGAAAAGTGGCGTGATTTGTGGAGCAGATTCCAGGAGGACTAACAGGCGTTCCAGAGGGTATAAAAGGAGGCCCAGTGGAGCGGCTCGAGACGAGTCTTTTTAGGAAGCTTGTAGCGTTGAGTTGGAGGACCGCCTGTGGAGAGTCCGCCATTCAAGTGTTAGAGCGTTTCTAAAAAGGATTCGGTGTTGTTTGAGTTGAAGGACCTCCTTTGGAGAGTCCAACAGCCAAACGTAAGGAGAACGAACGAGACAAGTAAAGATCAGTACAAGGACAGTTCCGTGGAAAGACCTAGGCGACAGGAGACGAGTTGGACCGGTTCCTGGACCCGGCAGGTAGCCTTGCAAGGAAGTGCGGGAAGGATAAGTCTGGCGCACGCCACTCTGACTCCTGACTCCGGAGGACGAGAAGGACAGGACGAGAAAGGATCGGTGTCGGTTGGTTTCCTTCACAGCTACAGGGTATCAGAGTCGAGTTTGGGCTATTCCCGGTCAAAGCAGGTAGCCGTGCAAGGAAAGCAGGTCAAAGCAGGTAGCCTTGCAAGGAAGTGAGGAAAGAACAAGCCTGGCGTACGCCACGCGGGCCACGCAACCAACAGGCGTGGTCCTGCAGGACACGGATAAGCCGACTCGGGAACTCGCGCCCGCTTAAGAACGCGATCGGGGAGGCACCGATCACCCACCGAGCAGCTCTTAACCCGGGCCCATTGACGCGTACGCGCGGTGGTCACCCGGCCGAAAGGGAGGCGTGACATACGGTCCTGGACAGGCGACTTCCGACCCCGTCGGAACTGACAAGACTTCGGCGACTCCCAATCCAGGCCCGCCGGTGCGAAAAAGCACGGCGTTTCCTGGCGTAGAGGGGCCGGCTGTAGACAGCAAACTCTGAACCGGGGCCGCTGGTGCGCATGCACAGCGGGTTACGGAGACGACCACCAGTAGCCATCTCCCAAACCGGACTCGCCAGTGCGAAAAGCCCGGCGTTTTCCTGGCGTAGCGGAGCCTACTGTAGGCCGCACACTCCGAACCAGGTCCTCCGGTGCGCATGCACGGCATATCTCCCTGGTGGTGCAGAGGCGACAGTCAGTAGCTATCTCCCGAACCAGTGTCCCTGGCGCGCAGAGCACGGCGTTTATCCTGGTGTAGCGGAGGCTACAGCCCGGCAGTACAGCGCGTAGGCGCGGTATCTCCGGCGACTTTAGTAGAGGCTTTTCAGTGCGCAGCCGAAGGCCAGACCGGACCAAGTCAAAGAGGTGGAAGGCTTGACGACGGATCAACGAAGAGGAACCCCGGCAACGAGAGCAACAGCGGAAACACCAGCAACGGAGCAGATCACCAGGACGGCCAAAGGAGACACCAAGGGTCACGAACATTAGGAGTGGGAGCAGAAAGAGCAGCGAATAAAGAGACTGCACAACGTAAAGCTATTTGTATTATTTCTGGGCTTGGGTGATTGCCCAACACGTCGAACTATAAATTCGGTGGAAATAACCCGCAGACTCTGTGAGCTAGCTGCGGCATACTGTGGCGAGCGGAAGCAAAGAAAACAGTTCGTTACAAGCCTTAGAAACTATCAAGGCATTCCAAGTCACCGAGAGTAATTATGACAAAGCTATTGCTAGTCTGAAAAGAGTTTACCATAACGAATGTCTCATCTTTGCGAATCAAATAAGCAAATTATTCAGCTTTCCGAAAGTTTCCCAGCCGTCTGCGTCGTTCTTGGGATGTCTCATCGACACAGTGTCATCGATCTACGGGTCACTATTTTCCATAGGAGATGACACTAAATTCCAAACTCCAGTGACCAAACTCCAGTAGAGTAGGTCCAGTGGCAGTTATTGCAACAAGACCACAAGACCAATGTCTTGCCCAGTGTAGTCCGTTCGCTCCCCTTGCTGTAATGCAACGGCCTCATTATGTTTAAATTGCCTGCAAAAAGGTCACACGGTAGCGAAGTGTAAGTCGACGTGTCAAATTAGTGCAAGATCGCACCACAAACTTCCGCACCGATTTACTGTGACCGAAAATAGCTTGGCGTTACCACCACCAAATAAACATCCTCCTCCAGCGCTACATCTTGATGGCCCTTCTACGTCACATGCTTTGCATGCGTCATCCCTGGAAAGGGTTTTGTTAGCGACGTCGATCGTAGGCGTTACAACTAAAAATGGCGAGCACATATTGGGCCGAACATTACTTGACTCTGGGTCACAAATGAACTTCATTACTGAAGATCTTGCTCAACGCTCAGATCTGTAGGGAGGAATCGTGTATCAACTTGCTTGGAATTGGTCAAGCTAATTCCCAGGTTAAGAAAAAGATGTGGTGGTGAAGTCCACAATGGGTGATGAAGTCAACTTCAACAGTCAATAATACTGTGGTGAAGTCAACAATTAATGGTAGTGAGTTTCCGTTCGACTTTTGGATTTTGAGAATTATCTGGGGTTATCACTCTGACCAGTCAGTGAACGTGAAAGATTGGGACCTACCAAAGAACTTGTCGTTAGCAGGCCTATATTTTTATAAACCTCAGCAGATAGACATTTTGATTGGAGCTGAGTCATGTTTGGAACTATTTTCCGTTGGCCAAATAAAACAAGGTCCTAGGTATCCCATCCTCCAAAAAACGCTCCTTGGATGGATAGTATCGGGAAAATATAAGGCAAACACCTCAACTCCCCAACAGCCGGTCTCGAGCCTGAATTGCCAAGAAGAATTACTCGATTAATACAGTACAACAGCCTTCATGTCGATTTAAAGTCAGGCTTAAACTTAATTTGGATGCAAGCGTTTTGGGAAACTCCTTCGAGGTAGCCAAACGCCGTTTTTTGTCGCTCGAGAGAAGATTATCGAAAGATCCGAATTTAAAGAAAATGTGTTTGGAATTTATGGTAGAATACGAACCCTTAAGATACGAATACGTATTTCCCCTACAAGCAATGATGTTCTTTCTACTTCCCACAACGTCATACCTCATCAGTGTGTCTTACGGGCTCAAAGCGTCATGTTTAATGCGTCATGCGTCTAAAGGATCTGTTGATGGTTGGTCCTACAATCCAGGAAGCGTTGAATTCAACTTTCGACTTCTTCGATTCCGTCTGAACAGATTTGCTCTGATAGCCGACATAAAAAAGATGTATCGCCAAGTAATGGTAAATGAAGCCTATAGGCGATGCCAGATGATGAAGAAAAAACCAAAGACAGTCCTTGAAACTGTGCAAGCTCAACACCGTTACATATGGCGCTGCGCCAGCCCCATTCCTGGCCATAAAGTGTTTGAAGTGAATCTGTGAAAAATTCATTTCCTCGAGCTGCCACTGTTATTGGGTCCGACTTTTACGTCGATGACATTTTAACGGGTGCTGGAGCTAAAGACAATTAAGTCTGAAGTAACTTAAAAACGCTGGGTTTGACTCGCCTGAAGTGGTTTTAAAACTTGCCTGAAGTTACTGCATCCGAGAGCACGGTAAAGCCAATAACACTTTCGGACTCAGAACTGACTGAAGCATTAGGAATCGCTTGGGTTCCTAAAGAATATATAATTAAATTTAACATTCATGCATGGGTCAAAGGGCGACCAAGCGGGCGACCGGTTTGACCCCCTTGGCTTATTAAGCCCTATACTTATAAAAGGAAAGATCCTATTAAAGGAACTTTGGTTACATAAGCTAGATTGGGATGAGTAAATTCCACTGCACTTAGAAAGAGCGTGGAACAAAATACAAATTGCCTTGTCGCAATTAGAGGACATCTTAATTCCGAGATTTGTGATTACCGAGCCGATGTCACCGCCTAGCTTATGGAGCCTGCGTCTATATTCGTTGCGAATCTGCAGAAGGTATTAAAGTTTCATTGTTGACGGCAAAGTCCAAAGTAGCATCGCTCAAGACAAAGACGCTCCCCGTCTTGAGTTATGCGAATGTTGCAAAGTACAAGTTTCTATAAAATATTTGTTCCTTTTGGTTAAAATTTTATTTCCAACCAAGTGCATACAAGTTATCCAACCCCTAAATACAGGCCACTTATGGCTTTTATAAACAATATTTTCAATCTCTGCATTTGCCTTTGGCTTGATCTTTGGCTCAATTATCCAACCCATAAATCCAGGCCACTTATGGCTTTCCACTTATGAATTTTATAAACAATATTTTCAAACTCTGCATTTGCCTTCGGCTTTGTCTTTGGCTCTGAGGTCCGATCTCGGTTCCCCATAAACAAATCAAAATCAAAAGTAAACATCACCCTCCCTCCGAAGCCCAATCAATTACGCCTTTTGCGTTTCAAGTACCCACCAAATTGCATCAATCAGCTTAATCGAATTTCACAATAAGATGCGACAGTTTCTATGCCTCTTATATATCCCACACTCCGTTAATTTTATAAATTTTATGTTATATAATAAATAATATTTATGTCCTCGGGCGCCATATTATTATATGTCCACGTTGGGCGCCATATTATTATATGTTGTGTACAGTCGGTAACAGCAGTGGCCAATTCTCACTGGTCTCACTGTCAGCGTTCACCCTGGGATCGACGGTAGTCTTTACCCACGGTGTATAGGAGATTTCGGTGCTGTGCACTTCTAGCGTTGCTCGGTTCTAAGCTCGTCGGAACGGTGGGGGATCTTCCTTGTCTCCTAAATAACATACGCGTTTGCGCCATAACAAAATATCGAAATTATAACTCAAAATTCAAAAAAAAAAGGTAAAATTCAAAAATTGTATCAGCTTTATCTTACGTTATCTTATCCCAACTGCCACACCGATAGTCGCCGCATTCACTTATAAATATATATATACAGAGATAAACATTTACGCTTGTTTTTACGGACTTACGCTCGTTTCCGGCGATGCAGGTTTGTTGGGCCCATCGAAGATGCAGATTCCTGTAAAAAGGTCGCTTCTCGTGTTACAAGTAAAGGAATGAGGTGGCTGTGTGGTGCATGTGCAGTTACATTTAGATACTAAATGGAAATAGAAATTAACCTAGATAAATGTCTCTTAATGGCTCTTAATACTAAATTCCAATTAATAACACGTGTTAAACTTCTCTTATCCTAGTGTGAGCTTGGTCAGGGCTGGGATCAGTTCTGGATGTGAGCCATTGTGGGAAGTGTGGAATAGTGGTACAAGGTCGGAGCAACAATTTCTCGGCGTGGTTTAGCAGTTTGGGTTACGCCGATACACACGGATGAGCCAGTTTAAGATTGGCTGATTCGCTTAGCGCCTATTGCGTCACCAGATTGGGGTAAGTTGGCACGTGTGCTCGGCTCCTCATCCACGTGATCTCTATCCCTCTGTCCTTCTCCTACTCCACCTTTCGCCGCTTCCTCCTACCGACCAGTTGGCTTTGTATTTTGAAAAGAGCGAACGCTTTTTTTTTAGCTATTTGTTCACTACTTCTGGTCTTTGCTCAATAACTATAGTTTTGGTCTTTGCTCAAAGACCAATAGGCCAACTACTTGGGCACGTGGCTGCGGTTTCTTATAATTTTTACAGATTATTCCGATGCGTCTGTTCCCTTTCGATCGCAAATTCATATGACCGACAAGTTCTAGGCTAACATTCGCTGCTACGTGACCGTGAAAATCTCCAAAACTTCCAGTAACGGAACTTTTCCTGATCCTTATATCTGACCCCCAGTTCTCTCACACTGAGCGCGCCAGAAAACGAATGTTAGTTTCGTACATCTTCGAGTTGGAGCGAGGCGTCTATATCGCACTCCCTGTTGCTGAATTCGGCACCCTACCTTTGGGTTAAAGCATTTCCGACTGCCGTTGCGACAAAAACTAAACAATTTTCGTTATGACCCCACAACCACTGTTAATAAAGCCGAAGCTCGTCGAAGGATGCGTTAACTGAAAAAGGGTCCTGTAGGTTCCTATCTGCCTTATTATCTTTAATGTTTTGATATTTTTCAGATGGTACACGCCTAGGGGTTTCTCCATGTCGCTAACTAATTCGTAATAAATCGGGCTTATCTTCTTATTAATCGTTGCTTTAATAAACACGGTTCTAGCTTACTGCTGAACTTCTTCGCCGCATTGCTTTGCGCGAAGCTACGTGCATAAACTGTATCTCCTTCTTTCAACCTTATAGAGCGACTGCGTAAACTGTAAATTTGGCATTTGATTCATGACACTGATTGATTTTTTCTTTCGCTTTCTTTCGAGCCAACAATAATAAGTCTGGTGTTTTTAACACTACATCGTCCGTTAAAGCATTTAATTTCTTGAGCAATTCGTAATCTCGTCCGTCTACGATCATGTTTGACCAAAACATAGGAAATACGGCGAAAAGCCCGTATAAGGATGCACTTATCTTATCGATGTTTGAATCCCAGTTTGTACGGTCATTGTCTATATACGCCCTAATTGCTGCTAGTATAGATCGGTTTACACGTTCGCTCGCGTTAGCTTGTGGTGAATAGATAGTTAAAAATGCTTTAAATTGGCCTGACGTGAATTGGGATCCGTTATCTGTTAAAATTGACTCCGGAACACCAAATGTATAAAACACTTGTCTTTCTAGGTAGTCACAGATCCTATCGGAGGTAAACTTCCGCAAAGGCTGTAGGAAATGAAATTTCGTATTATGATCCAATATGATCAACAATCCAATATTTCCCTTTTTGGACCTAGGGTAAGGTCCTAGAAAGTCGATGTAAAGTTTCTGGAACGGTCTTTCTGATACTGTAAGTTTCCCTAACGGTGGTCTCAGTGTGGTGTTCGCACTCTTACTTGTTTTTGACACGGGGCACTCAGAGACGTAGCTACGAATTTGAGTTTCCATCCCTGGCCAATATAAATATCGCTTTAGCATCTCGTACAGGAACGTACAGTTTCCACGCTTGTTGTTCTTGCACTTCATCTCCGCTTGATGCTTCTGTCTTTTTGTAAACAAACTGGTCGACAAATTTAAAATCCGGCAACCTGTCTTGATTAGCTCTGATCTGTTCTCGTAACTCTTGGTATTGCATTACTATCCATTATCTCCTCTATTGTTCCTTCTTCTCTACGCGACAATGCATCGGCTACGATGTTCTGTAAGCCCTTGCGGTGTTCTATTTTCAATTTGAGTCCGCGTAACTTCATAGCCCATCTTTCCAACCGACCTCTCAAGTCTTTCTGCTTCAAAAGCCACCGAAGTGCGGCATGATCAGTGACTTGGAAATCCTGCCCTTCAATATAGGCTCTAAACTTCTCTATTCCCTTTATAACCGCTAAAACTTCTAGTTCCGTAACGGAATAGTTGCGTTGGGCCTTTTTTTTTCAATTTGACAATTTTTCAGACATGTATGCTATAGGCAATTCTACGCCGTCTTCATTCCTTTGCGCCAACACACATCCTAGTCCATACAGGCTGGCGTCACATAACAAAATGAACTGTTTATGGAAATCAGGCGTCCGCAGAATTGGTGACGACGTCAACATCTGCTTTAGCGTCTTGAATGCCCCGTCGGCTTGCTTGTTCCATTTCTTGTTCTCTTGTTTTTTTAAGAAGGTCTGTCAGTGGGGTCGCGATTGTAGCGTAGTTATCCACAAACCGCCTTTACTACCCTGATAAACCGAGAAACTGTTTCAGCTGTTTCGCGGAGTTGGGAACTGGAAAATTCTCAACCGCACTGACCTTTTCTGGGTCGACTTTCAATTAGCCGTGCCCAATGACATCCTAAATATCTAATCTCAGTCATGCAAAACTTCGATTTGGCTATATTAATTGTCAGGTTTGCCTTTCGCAAATGGCTTGCGATTTCTTCGTGCAGTTTCAAATGTGACTCGAAATCTTCTGACAAAACTAGTAAATCGTCTAAGTATACAAATACTCTCGTGCGCAGGGTTAGTGGTATAACTATGTCCATTAATCTGCACAGAGCTTGAGCCACGTTGCAAAGACCAAAAGGCATTACTTTGTACTAATACAATGGTCTGTGTGAAATAGTGAAGGCTGTGTACTGCCGTGACTTCTTTTCCAATGGTATTTGCCAGAACGCGTGTTTCATATCTAGTCCCGTAATGTAGCGAGCTGGTGGTAAGCTACTAAGTATGCCATCCACATGAGGTAGGGGATACGCATCCTTGATCGTGAGTTTGTTCACTTCCCTAGAATCTAAACATAAACGAACTTTGGGTCCCTTTCTAACAAGAACGCAATTGCTGATCCATGGACTCTTGGATTCCTCTATTATTCCTAATGCCAACATGTTTTCTACTTCTTTAAACATCATTTCCTCTTTTGCTGGTGAGATCGGCCAATGTCGCTGCTTGACAGGCTTTGCATCACCAACATCAATGCTATGTTCCAACAAAGGTGTTCTCCCTAAACCGTTTCTTTCATAAGAGGGTAACTTAGCTATGACTAAATCTAGCGTCTGTCTTTGTTTAGTTGAAAGCGCGTGTGTTTTGGGAACTTCACACTTTGACTCCTCTCTGTCTTCCCCAATTTCCGATACTAATTAATCTCGTCCCACAATTTTATCTAATAATCCGAATTCTCGCCAGAAATCTATGCCTAAATAGACGTCTTGCTTAAGATCTGAGATTACAAAAAATTCAATCGACTTTCTAAGATCCCGAAACACTATCTCCGTCCTGATTTTGCCCGTAAAGTTGCATAATGCGTCGTTAGTTGTTTTAATCCTACCTGAGCACTTGCGCTTTCAAATTCTTTGCTAATTCATGCTTGTCAACTTAGGGACGCGCCTGAGTCCAGTAACGCTAGGTATCAATCAAATTTCAAATTTCAATCTCTGTATAGAGCCTGTTATCTGAGTTCAAAATTATCGCCGAGACTAACTTCTGCCGGCACATCTGAACTACCCTTCAAAATCTCTGCATTCTTCTTTTCGAACGTCCAGTCTCTCTCACAAGAGTTAACGTTCCCTAGGATCCGTTCTCTTGCTGCCTTATAATTTGCTTCACGAATATGGTAGGGCTTAAACTGTATTATCTATCCGGTAATGTTTCGTTAAATTTGTGCTCCTTCTTGGACGGAGACAGACTTATCGTAAGTTCTGTCTGAGTACTATTATGGTTTTTTATTGTCTTGGATGCGACACCTTCACGTTGCACGTTGCATCCCCTCTCTGGTTTTTCGACTAGTTGCATTTTTGACATCGGGGCTTGTAAGTGTCTTTTGCCCCGCATTTATAGCAAAAGATACTGCGGGCGTCGAGACAGTCGTCGAAGCGATGTCCGGGCTTGTCGCAGTTCCAACACTTCAACTGCTTTCGTTGAATTACCGCTACTTAACTGAAATCTTCATTTTCGATATCTGGTTCCAATTGCGAAACTATCGGACGCTGATGAAAGTTGTTTC
This sequence comes from Drosophila bipectinata, assembly GCF_030179905.1. Taxonomy (NCBI): domain Eukaryota; kingdom Metazoa; phylum Arthropoda; class Insecta; order Diptera; family Drosophilidae; genus Drosophila; species Drosophila bipectinata. The sequence goes on along the minus strand of NW_027222907.1, from coordinate 17,068 downwards.
TTCCTACTTTAGGTCGCATCTGTCTACAAAACTGCTCATGTGTGCGGATCTCTGCCCTTAATTGTGTTAAGGTGGGCACGTGCAAATGCATAAGCTCATATCGAAGTGATGGCTTGGCGTGTCTGATAAGAAGCTTTTCCAACGATTCTTCTGTAATCGGGGTTTTTAATCGGGCTACGAGCTTCTCTACTTGGAATTGGTATTCTTCGAAAGGTTCTTTTTCTGCCTGGCGTCTGCTGTTAATCAACTCCCAAATATCCAAATCCGAATCACTGTCTCTGAACTTATTCCTAAATTCCGTGCAAAAGTCTCTCCACTCGAACTGTTGGTAGGAACGATGAAAATTTGAGAACCATTCCCCTGCTTTGCCTATAAAGAATAGGTATAAATGATCACACAAAAGCTGTTTATCTCCGCTGAGATTCTGCTTAGCTAATGCTTCAACTCGAACTTAATGTGCCAACTCTGGATGATGCTTGGTACTTTCGCTGGTTGGAATGCCGAACAGGATCTGCCTAATTGTTGACCGTATTGGTGGCTGTTCTCAATGGACAATACTGCTGGGTGTTCACTGCCGAACTGAGTTTGGTTCTCAGACCTGTGTCTACTAGTATTTGAGGGTTGGTTCCCTATTTGCATGTTTTCAAATTGCAACTGAATAAATTGCGTGAGGTCTTGTTTAAGTATCTGCTGCTGTGCTTTCATGGCGGCTTGGACTATTTTCCTTATTTCTTCAATACTATCTGATCTCGACGTATCTACAGCTGACTCCGTGCCAAGGCTCTATTCCAGGTATAGCTCCTGTCTCCTGTATAGCTCCTCTTCTTGGTACTACTGGTCTGCCTCTACGTGGCCTTGTCCTAGCAGGATCACTGCTTGGATTTGGATCTACCTCTACTACAATGTTGTTACTGCCTGATGGTGCCGAATCGACTACGTATTCTGCAGCTGATAGCTCTGCCAACAAATTGTTGCGCGACAAAGAAAGTTGTTTAGCCGTGCATTGGGTGTAACACAAAGGACACTGGTTCGTTTGCGTCAAGCATTCTCGTATGTACTGATTATGGAACGTATGACCGCACCGCGTAGTTGCTTTAAGCTCCTTTGCTATTATGGGCCTCTTACATATCCCACACTCCGTTTCCTCCGAAACTAAGTAACTGTTTCACAAATTTTATGTTATATAATAAATAATATTTTTGTCCTCGGGCGCCATATTATTATATGTCCACGTTGGGCGCCATATTATTATATGTTGTGTACAGTTGGTAACAGCAGTGGCCAATGGTCGCATGGGGCCTTAAAACTCTCCCCGTTCTTTCCTTCCGCTTTACGATACTTCCGAAGAAAGCCTGGCTGCGAATGGTCTCACTGTCGGCGTTCACCCTGGGATCGACGGTAGTCTTTACCCACGGTGTATAGGAGATTTCGGTGTTGTGCACTTCTAGCGTTACTCGGTTCTAAGCTCGTCGGAACGGTGGGGGTTCTTCCTACTCTACACCACTCTACTCAGACGTCGGGTTGCATTCAGGAACAGAGAAACGATGGTTTATCAGGGTGGCTAAGGTGTTGTTCGCTCCCTTTTCTTTACCCTCCCTACCTTGATACCTCGATATGGATCTATTGGGTATCCCTTGTACAAATCTTCTCTACAGATTCAAACGACTTCGGAGGTGACTGAAAACCGCATCACAGAAGCAACAGACCCAAGTAATAACCGTCTATTCCATTATAATAAGTTCTCTCTTTAATCTTAAATTCAAAATAAACTTCATACGCGTTTGCGCCATAACAAAATATCGAAATTATAACTCAAAATTAAAAAAAAAAAGGTAAAATTCAAAAATTGTATCAGCTTTATCTTACGTTGTCTTAACCTATCTGCCACACCGATAGTCGCCGCATTCACTTATAAATATATATATACAGAGCTAAACATTTACGCTTGTTTTTACGGACTTACGCTCGTTTCCGGCGATGCAGGTTTGTTGGGCCCATCGAAGATGCAGATTCCTGTAAAAAGGTCGCTTCTCGTGTTACAAGTAAAGGAATGAGGTGGCTGTGTGGTGCATGTGCAGTTACATTTAGACACTAAATGGATATAGAAATTAACCTAGATAAATGTCTCTTAAGCTCTTAATACTAAATTCCAATTAATAACACGTGTTAAACTTCTCTTTTCCTAGTGTGAGCTTGGTCAGTGCTGGGATCAGTTCTGGATGTGAGCCATTGTGGGAAATGTGGAATAGTGGTACGAGGTCGGAGCAACAATTTCACGGCGTGGTTTAGCAGTTTGGGTTACGCCGATACACACAGATGAGCCAGTTTAAGATTGGCTGATTCGCTTAGCGCCTATTGCGTCACCAGATTGGGGTTAGTTGGCACGTGTGCTCGCCTCCTCTTCCACGAGATCTCTATCTTTCTATCCTTCTTCTATTCCACCTTTCGCCGCTTCAATTGACCGGTTGCCTTTGTATTTGGCACCGTTGCAAATATGGGAAAAGCGCGAACGCGCCACACGACTTGCGCGAGGCTATCCGGCCGATGGTGATTACTCTACGGGTCCCCACTGTAACACAAATATGTCTCACCCAACTGTTCACTATCTATCCCTTATATTTATTTTTTAGCTATAGACCAATTAAGTATAGACCAATACGCCAACTACTTGGGCACGTGGCTGCTGTTTCTTTATGATTTTTCACAGATTATTAACATTCGCTGCTACGTGACCGTTAAAGCCTCCAAAACTTCTAGTAACGGAACTTTTCTGATCTTCTCTATATCTGGCTCTCAGTGCTCTCACATTGAGCACGCCAGAAAAAGAAAGTAAGTATCGTACATCTTCGAGTCAGAGCGAGGCGTCTATATCGCGCTCATTGTTACTAAATTCGATACCCTACCTTTGGGTTAAAGCATTTCCGACTGTCGTTGCGACTAAAACTAACCGATTTTATATTGGATTTTCGCTTTGATTTGCATCGGATTGACCTCTCGGCGAGTCACCCAGGCCCACAGAACTAGCTAAAGCTAAAGGAAATGATTGCCCAAATAGGGTCGTCCGAGGGCGTCCTCATTCTTGAAGGGGAAGTAGTTAACTGAAGTCCCAAATTAATGCAGGGCACCTATTCGAAATGCTTTTAACTCGAAATAGGATGATCACAATAGAGCTGCAGGGTTAAAGCTGGCAGAAGCACTTTCCAAGGTTAATGTTGTTAGCCCTACCATCTTAGATGGTGTGCAGACTAGAAGGTGTGTGGATGGAAGAGCCCAGCGAAACCGCGATTAGTGATGTTTTGCCCATATCGTCCGTTAAGATTTTACAATCCGACACATTATTATTAAGTTTTCAAAAATCAAGTCGGCCTGTAACAAGGTCACCGTTTTCCTGGTACCGCATCACGACCCCATACTCAGATTTTTTTTTTCGCGGTTTTTACAATTGGGAAATGTCTTGTGCATCAATAAGAGCATCAGCTAGCATTCCTGTATTCATCATAAAGCTTAGAGGCCCAGACGACCGAGGGGCGCTCGAGAAACGATTTGTTAGTACATATTTAGCTATTTAAAATTTGTTAAGCTAAGAGGAGTTAGTAAGGAAATTTAAAATTCTATATTTTAAATTAGAGGGACAGGAAAGAGATGTAATGGAGTAGAGACCATTGTGGTTCGAACATAACACCCTTAAAGGGTAATCCAGTGCATATGTCGAACTACAATGGCTAAGGAACAGAGGTCAAAGTTTCAAGTCCTTCTATTAGGAATGTTAAATTTTATGCGTATTAGTAAATGCTGGCTATCTACATTCCCGTTAATAAGGTTACGCAGAAAAACTACATCGAGTATTGTCCTACGATTGGTTAAGCTAGGTAATTTTATAAGTAAAATTCTGCTACTGTAGGATGGAAGCTGAAGGTTTGCATCCCAGTATAGACCTCTAATAGCAAATATTAAAAGGTTTTTTTGTACGGATTCTATGCGGTCCTTATGTACTCCATATTGGGGACTCCAGACACATTGACCGTACTCCAGTATAGGACGGACTAAAGAAATGAACATTGTTTTGGTTATATAGGGGTCATTAAATTCTTTTGACCACCTTTTAATAAAACCAAAGACTCATTTAGCCTTATTGACCATTAAGGAAATATGGTCGGCAAATTTAAGTTTGATGTCTAATAGGATGCCGAGATCATTAACCTGGGTTAATTTTTGTAAGGCATTCCCATTAATAGAATAAGTAGCTTGCAGAGGGCAAGAACGATAAAAAGACATATGCTTGGATTTTGATCCATTAAGATTAGATCATTAGCTAAACACCATTTTTGAAAGTTATCAAGGTCAGACTGAAGACTGCATTGGGCAGAGATGGATTTGTACTGAAGACAAAGCTTTACATCATCTGCATACATAAGAACTAGAGACTTCATTAAAGCAGGGGGCAAGTCGTTTATAAAAAGCGTAAATAATAACGGGCCAAGATGACTTCCTTGAGGGACGCCAGATGTAGCACGAACCAGACGGGACTGTATGTTTTTAAATAAGACCCTTTGTGTCCTTCCTTCTAAGTAGATGGAGATCCAAGTTAAGAGGTCTATAGGAAAACCCAGCATATTCAGTTTACTCAACAAGAGTGAGTGTTTAACTGAATCAAATGCTTTGCTGAAGTCTGTGTAAATTACATCGGTTTGATATCCCTTACAAAAGCCATCTATGTCAAAGGATGTCAACTCCAATAAATTTGTGGTGGTGGAGCGACGCTTAATAAAGCCATGCTGACAAGGAGTGATAATCAAAGAGCAAAGGTGTTGCAAATGAGGGGTTATTAATTTTTCAAATAACATTGGAATTGCCGACAACTTAGAGATGCCTCTGTAGTTGGCAGCCTCGGACTTTTTCCCTTTTTTACGTAGGGGAATTATGAATGATTCCTTCTTCCACTTAAGGGAAAAAATCGAGGTTTCCAAAGATAAGTTAAAAAGTCTTAGAAGAGGTTTGCACAGAGCCCAGGAGCAGTATTATAGCACACAGCCTGGTACTCCGTCGGGGCCTGGCGAATAAATGGGTTTTACCCTTAAAAGACCAGATAATAAGTTGTTCTCGAAAAAAAAACGGACAGAAAATAAGATGTTCTGCTTGAATGTTATATGCGTAAGGCTGATCTAACAATTTCCAAAATTCAGTGGAAACTGTTCAGAATTTAAAAATTTGATGAGTCTCTTTGAGATTAGTAGACAAGGATGTGAACAAGGTCAAGGTCCATGTCGTGAAGCCGCCCCCCGAAGATCTCCTTGAGCGGTTTTCCACACTCGACAAGGCATTACGAGTCCTAGCCTATGTTAATCGCTTCATCCAGCGCGCGCGGAAGATTTGATCCTCGTTTGAAGAGCACCTGAGGTTACGTCACTCAGATGGGCTGCTTAAGCGAAAAGAGTCCAATATCGGCATCCAGTCCGATTCAATTTCTGAACCCCTTCGTGGATTCGCAAGGCCTTATGAGAGCCTGCGGCCGGGTCACGTCCTCTGAGCTTCTCCAGTATGACGAACGGCACCTTATTATCCTTCCTCCTGGTTCAATTTACACATCGCATAACGCTGCACGGTGGCAATCAGCTGATGATCCGTCTGATCCGGGCCAAATTCTGGATTCCAAGGGTGAGGAATTTGGTCAACTCCGTCGTCTATTCTTGTAAGGTATGTGTCATCCACAAGAAAAAGTAGCAGACGAAACTCATGGGAGAGCTACCCAAGGAACGGACGTCCTTCTCGCGCCCATTCACGTACACCGGTGTGGATTATGCCGGTCCCTTCGAGATCAAAAACTATACGGGGAGGGCCTGTCTCATCACAAAGGGTTATGTGTTGGTGTTTGTGTGCTTCTCCACTAAGGCCATCCATTTAGAGCCTACGTCGGACCTTACGACCGAGAAATTTCTGGCGGCTTTCGCACGGTTCGTGTCCCGGAGAGCATGCCCCCGTCAAGTGCAGTCCGACAACGGGAAGACCTTTGTGGGAGCCGCTGCTCAACTATGCCGCGATTTTCTTCAGAGCCTAAAGGGGGCTGTGACCGGTGCTTATAGTCACCAGCAGCTTCTCTGGTATTTCATTCCTTCGGGAGCTCCCCACATGGGGGGCCTTTGGGAAGCAGGGGTCAAGAGCTTCAAGACCTTGTTCTACAAGTCCACCGCCACGCGGAAAAACACCTTTGAGGAGCTGGCTACTCTCCTGGCGAAGATCGAGACGTGCTTGAATTCGCGGCCACTCGCGCCAATGTCCGAAGACCCTGCTGACCTGCTGGCTCTTACACCCGGGCACTTTCTTGTGGGAGGCCCACTTCTCGCCACGGTCGAGCCCGAGATAAAGGGGGACACCAATTCCATCATCAATCGCTGGCAACACCTCAAGGCGCTTCAGCAGCAATTTCGGCTCCGATGGAAGGAGGAGTACCTCAAGGAGCTTTATAAGAGAAACAAGTGGCGAGCCCCTACGAGGGACCTCCGCGTTGGGGATATGGTCGTCATCAAGGAGGACAACCTTCCGTCCAATGAGTGGCGTTTAGACAGGGTTGACGCGGTGTATCGGTGTATGGCCGTGTCCGCGTGATCGACATCCGCACTGCGCGAGGGCATTGCTCGAGCTGCCTGGCCTACGAGCGACGGATCCTCGGCGGGGTGACGTTTGTAAGACGTATGGTCAGGATCACCACACGTTGCTGCACCTCGTGGAGAAGCCGCGGGCTCGGCGCAAGGCACGCCAAGGCGAGCACCGGTCACGGAGCGCGGGAGACAGGACACGGAGTGTCTCGTCTGGCGCCCGGCCGTCATCCGCCAACTCCCGGCGCGGTTCGGGTGCTCCTCGGCCTGGGTCCGCCACTTTCCGGCATTCCCAACCCGATCCACGGCCACCGACGTCCCGGCACTCGTCGATATATCCTCGGCATTCTTCCGCCACTCATCGGTTGCCGACCACCGCTCATCCGCCGGCGTCATCCGCACCTAGGCAATGTTCCGCCTCTCGTCGAGGGCCCCCCCAGGACGCGGTTGCTGCGCCCACCCTCTCGTCGCTGCTGCAGCGGAACAGCGTCAACGTGCTGCCGACTGCACTAGTGCGGATAGACACCGGGACCCGGAGCTTTGACACGGGGGCCCTCATCGACCCATGCACGCCCTCGAGCCGCATCGACGCCTCGCTAGCTGCGTGTTTCCGGCTGCCCACTACGTGGGGGACGAACAAGTGTGTTCCGCCACCGTGGGGCCAACAACCGATGATAGCGTTCGGCTGGAGGTCATTTTTAAGATTGAGCCTTACGTGCGAGTTCCCGGGAGCTGAGCGAGGCGGTGCGTGCCCACTTCCGAGGTGTGACACTGGCGGATGAGCGATTCCATCTGCCAGCGACAATCTCCGTCGTCCTGGGCGCAGATATGTACCCACGGATTATCCAACCGGGCTTCCTGAAGATCCAGGACGGACTGCCAGTGGGCCAGAGCTCAGTGTTGGATGGGTCGTGTCCGGAGCCTGCCACCAGCCATAACATCGAGGGAGCTATTGCAACCCGAGCGATTGCAGGGGGGGCGGCATGTTTAGGTGAGGGGCCGTGGTGCCGCTCGGCTGAAGAGCGCACCCACGCTAAAGAGCGCGCCCGCGCTGAAGAGCGCATCCGCACTCGCCCCTCTGTGCACTCTATCTCGCTCGTTGGTTGTCATCGATCGTCTTTTTTTGTACTAGATTAAGTTCAATCCAATGTAAGCAGCCAATAAAGCTGAACGCGCTTCTTGTAAATTTAACAAAGACGCCCCCGACTTTTCATTTCAACTTTACTCCTGGAACCTTTTGCGGCAACAACGCCCCCTACCGGCTTTATTTGATTAAAATGTTATATGCTCCAACATTTCCACGAACCGCCCGAGGGTTAAGGCCTAAGCATATACATACATGTATACAATATGTGTATTCCGTAAACGATATGAAGTCATTTGTTTGACATATGCCCCGTATCTGCACTCGAGGTCAATCTGGCACCACCCGGCTGCGGCCTTGCCGTGGTTGACCCCCCTTTTTCTGCCCCAGCACCGGCTATAAGCGGCTTAAAAGGAAGCCACAAGCGGAACGGGAACGTGGACTGGCCTAGGGGTCGTTGTAGTTATAGTTGATTAATGAGCTTACCTGGTGATGCCGGTGCGTGTTGAAAACACTTTGAGAACAAATATTTGCGGCAGGCCGTCGTCATAGCCCGGTATGCACTGTTTGTCAACACTCAGTTCGGTGCAGTTGAAGACGCTACAATTGCTGACGGCATTCGGCAGTGCTGAAATCGGAATGGGATTTGCAATCCGTATACGGGCACCCGAACCATTTCCAACCAGGAATCAGATTTATATTTGGTCCACGTTACGCAGGAAATTAACAAGCAGCACCACCAAAGTAGTACCACCGGTAACAGCAACAGGAATAGCAACATCCTGTGCCCTAAGATCTATTTTAGCTAATTTTATAAGTTTTTTTGATCCCTTAATTGGATAATTTTAAAAAATCATAACATGAAAATGGTTTTTTTTTTCAAAGCAAGATCTAGAATCAATTTCTTACCCTCGGCTATCCCAAAGAACCCCAGAAATTGGACATTGCTTTCGGGGGCCTTTTCTCCCCAACTCACCGGCCAGGACCACTTGGAACAGACAGGGATGCTGCTGGGTGCCCACCTCGTTTGAGGCCCAGCACGACAGTGTGCCATAATCCTGCAATTTATTTATTATTTAAATTGCGGCTCTTGCTTAATTTCCCGGAGCAGCATTCGGTCTCCGCTGTGGACACCCTCCCTTCGTGCGATTATATGTATATATGTAAGTTATCCAACCCCTAAATACAGGCCACTTACGGCTTTTATAAACAATATTTTCAATCTCTGCATTTGCCTTTGGCTTGATCTTTGGCTCAATTATCCAACCCATAAATCCAGGCCACTTATGGCTTTCCACTTATGAATTTTATAAACAATATTTTCAAACTCTGCATTTGCCTTCGGCTTTGTCTTTGGCTCTGAGGTCCGATCTCGGTTCCCCATAAACAAATCAAAATCAAAAGTAAACATCAGCTGTCCTCCGAAGCCCAATCAATTACGCCTTTTGCGTTTCAATCGAATTTCACAATAAGATGCGACAGTTTCATCTTAAGCCTCTAATCTAAACACAACTGATGGCCGAGGTTCTTTGGATAAGATTTAGAATTAAGAAGGCAGTCCTATTTTGACCGAGACCGCGAACGGTTGTCAAAAATATTTAAGAAAAATCAAAGTGTCTTGTAATTTTTGCGTTTAATTAATAAAGGTTTAACACCAAGTTGTGAAATTAAAAAATAAAATTTACATTTTTTTAATTCACCGAACTACAAACAATTTAACTGGCGCCCAACTCAAGGGGCCGCGTCACATAAAGCTCCAAAAAATAGTTTATTGAAAAATAAGTTAAACATAAACGGAACTCGCGCGGTCAACAACTCAACATTTTTAGTGGAAAAATTAAAACATCCACCAAACGGCACTACCAAGTGACAATGATCGTTAACAATAAAGTAGATGGAAATTAATTAATGAAATAACCCATAAAGAGTGAATTAAAACAAAGGTGGACCGAAATTTTAAACCAAACAATTACAAGAACACAAAAACTAAAAAAAAAAAAAAAAAAAAAAAACCAAACAAAATCAACGAACAAAAAAAAAACAAACAAGAATAACAAAAACAAATAAAACGACAACTCCAACAAGAAAAACCAGGAAAAGAAGGCAGGACATTCTCTAATAAAAACGACAACTCGCTCCAACAAAAAAACCCAAGGAAGGAAGACAGGACATTCTCTATCAACCACCAACCACACAGAAGGAAGACCCCAACGGGACAATATTGTGAGGAATTAATGTAAAGGAATAGAAAGATGAAAGACTAAAATTTAAGATCTGTAAATTTGAGAAAAATAATATAAGATTTATATATTGCAAAAAGTAAAATTCGCCACAGCGTGTAGCCACACAAAAAGTGTAGCCACAGCCGGCAGTTTAACAGTAGAATTGATAAACAGATTAATAAACGCTCAATTGAATGAAGTTAGCAGGAAAGTAGAATGTTTAGAAGGAAGGCTAGCCACAGATGCAAACACTGTGGAAGATTATAAAGTACAAACAATTGACCCAGCTATAAAATGCGATACAACACTTGAAGTGGTAAAATCCTTACCAAATTTCACAGGGGAAACAACACAATATGTAGGTTGGAGGGAAGCTGCAGAAACTGCAATGAGTCTCTATAAAATTGAAAGTGAACAATATTTATCGCCCTAACAATTTACGAAATAAAATTATGGGAGCTGCCCATGATGCTCTTACCAATCATGGCACAGTTTTAAACTTTAAAGCAATCTTATCCCGATTGGACTTTATATATAGTGACAAACGACCAATACATGTTCTCGAGTCAGAACTAAGTATCCTCAGGCAAGGACGAATGACAGTTACTGAGTACTATAACGAAGTTAATAAAAAAATGACCTTATTAATAAACAAAACCCTAATGACATACGGAAAGGACAGTGTAATTACCAAAGAAACAAACAATTCAATAAGGAGAAATGCTCTACGAGTATTTATATCCGCACTTAATGGATCTATTTCAGAAACTCTTTTCTCATTAAATCCACCAGATTTGCCCAATGCTTTGGCAAAGGTCCAAGAATTAGAATCAAACAACTTCCGTGCTCAATTCGCAAATAGGTTTAATGGATTTAAAAATGAAAGTAAATATCGGGGAAACAACTTACGATTTGATCAAATACGGCAAAATAATAATACCACTAAAATGGGAAATGATTTTAATCATAACCAAAATTACAATTGGCCACAAAAGGGAAATTTTTGGCAAAATAAAAATCAAAATAATAATCATAAGCAACAAGCTATCGAGCCAATGGATGTTGATCCACCGATTCAACTCCAGAATAAATCGAATAACAATCGGCAGCCGAGCCAAAATTGGCAGTCAAATAGTAACCAGGGAAGATATAATAATTGGCAGGCAAAAGATAATCAAGGTAGATATAATAATAATTATCATCAAAATAAAAATCGTTCAAATTTTTATAACACAAATCAAAATAGAGAGCAAACTCAAGCTCAAAAAAGGGAATCAGATGGAACAGAAAGTCAGCCAGCTAATAAAGTAACCAGATTAAATAATATTAATGAAGACCATTTTTTAGACCAGACCCCTACAGAGGAATGCCTTATTTAAATAGGATAGATCGAAAAACCAAGAGGCAGCTAAAAGTTTTAATAGATACAGGAGCCACTGCTTGTTACATAAAAAGGGGAATTTTTGAAAATAAAAACGAGCTACCAATATACAAAAAGGTAACAACAGTTCATGGCTACTCAATTATTAGGTATTACCATATTATAAATATATTTGAAACAAAACAATTATTTTATGAAATCGAAGGTTTAGAATCTGATATTCTAATTGGATTCAATCTATTAAGAAAAATTGGAGCTATAATAAATATAGATAAGGGAATCTTGGAATATAATGGAAAACAGGAGAAGTTAAAATATTATGATAATGAGGAGAAAAACGAAATACGTTTAATTGAAGAAAATAATATTCTTCCGTTAAAAGAATTTATTATAAAAAAGTATTTTGATGATAATGGTAGCAAAAACACAGATTCATTATTTGTTAAAAAAAGAGAGAAAAGCTTGGGAGTTAAAAATCCCGAGAACGCCGACTTAGAAATATCCGTCAACAAAAATACAAATATCTTGGGAACAAAAAATCCCGAGAACGCCGACGTAGAAATATCCGTCAACAAAAATACAAATGTCTTGGGAACAAAAAATCCTGAGAACGCCGACGTAGAAATATCCGTCAATAAAAATAAAAATATCTTGGGAATTAAAAATCCTGAGAACGCCGACGTAGAAATATCCGTCAATAAAAATAAAAATATCTTGGAAATTAAAAATCCTTAGAGTGCCGACGAAGTAAATACCGTCAAAAATCAAATAAATAATATAGGTACCGACCAATTAGGCGGACTGAGGGAAAAGATAGTTCACTATATTGAAAAGGAGCATTCAAAGATAAATATGCAAATTCCTTTTAGAACAGACATAAAGGGGAAAATAAATCTAATTCATGATAGGCCAATATACGGGAAGCAATATCCGTATGCTCTATCTGTCAACGATTTCATGAATAGCGAAATCAAAAGAATGTTATCAGAAAAAATAATAAGGCCTAGCAGAAGCCCTTACAATTCACCACTTCTGTTAGTCCCAAAGAAAGGAGAGAATCAAGACGGAAGCCGTAAATTAAGACTCGTCATTGATTACAAAAAATTGAATGAAAGTACTATACCTGACAGGTACCCAATGCAAGACCCATCAGTAATTCTACCAAATTTGGGAAAAGCAAGATATTTTTCAACAATAGATTTAGAGTCAGGATTTCATCAGATACTAATGAAAGAATCTGATGTCGAAAAAACAGCCTTTTCGATAAATAATGGAAAATACGAATTTTTAAGAATGCCATTCGGATTAACAAATGCACCAAGAATCTTTCAGAGAGCAATGGACGATATAGATAAGGGAATCTTGGAATACAATGGGAAACAGGAGAAGTTAAAATATTAGATAATGAGGAGAAAAATGAAATACGTTTAATTGAAGAAAATAATATTCTTCCGTTAAAAGAATTTATTATAAAAAAGTATTTTGATTATAATGGTAGCGAAAAGACAGATTCATTATTTGTTGAAAAAAGTGAGAAAAGCTTGGAAGTTAAAAATTCCGAGAACGCCGACGTAGAAATATCCGTCAACAAAAATACAAATATCTTGGGAACAAAAAATCCCGAGAACACCGACGTAGAAATATCCGTCAACAAAAATACAAATGTCTTGGGAACAAAAAATCCTGAGAACGCCGACGTAGAAATATCCGTCAATAAAAATAAAAATATCTTGGGAATTAAAAATCCTGAGAACGCCGACGTAGAAATATCCGTCAATAAAAATAAAAATATCTTGGGAATTAAAAATCCTGAGAGTGCCGACGAAGTAAATACCGTCAAAAATCAAATAAATAATATAGGTACCGACCAATTAGGCGGACTGAGGGAAAAAATAGTTCACTATATTGAAAAGGAGCATTCAAAGATAAATATGCAAATTCCTTTTAGAACAGACATAAAGGGGGAAATAAATCTAATCCATGATAGGCCAATATACGGGAAGCAATATCCGTATGCTCTATCTGTCAACGACTTCGTGAATAGCGAAATCAAAAGAATGTTATCAGAAAAAATAATAAGGCCTAGCAGAAGCCCTTACAATTCACCACTTCTGGTAGTCCCAAAGAAAGGAGAGAATCAAGACGGAAGCCGTAAATTGAGACTCGTCATTAATTACAAAAAATTGAATGAAAGTACTATACCTGACAGGTACCCAATGCAAGACCCATCAGTAATTCTATCAAATTTGGGAAAAGCAAGATATTTTTCAACAATAGATTTAGAGTCAGGATTTCATCAGATACTAATGAAAGAATCTGATGTCGAAAAAACAGCCTTTTCAATAAATAATGGAAAATACGAATTTCTAAGAATGCCATTCGGATTAACAAATGCACCAAGAATCTTTCAGAGAGCAATGGACGATATTCTAAGAGAACAAATAGGGAAAACGTGTCATGTCTATATGGACGACATTATAATATTCTCAAACTCAATTGAACAACACTATACAGATCTAAACAAAATTATAAATATATTATTGAGGGCAAACATGAAAATCTCTTTAGAAAAATCTAAGTTTTTCAAACGCGAAACCCGTTTTCTAGGATACATGGTATCCTATAACGTCATCAAGACAGACCCAGAGAAAATTGAAACCATTAGAAAATATCCGCTTCCAGAAAATATTCGGAAGCTTCCAATTACCTTAAAAAAATAATTTCACAAACACATTCCTTTTTACAAGAACCTTTCTACAAGACGTGGAAAACGAGGAAGATAAAGCTATAATAATAGAAGAAACGCACAGCCGTGCTCATAGGGGGCTCGAAGAGAATTACAAACAGATCAGTAAATTATATTATTGGCCCAAACTGTATTAAAAATTAAAAGAATATATTAAAATTGCGTGATTTGTAACGAAAATAAATATAACAGGCACCCAATAAAAAATTCCAATTGGGAAGCCCCAATTCCAAGTAAAGAAGGAGAAAATTAACACATTGATATATATTACGCGCAAGGTCTTACTTTCATAACTTGTATTGACGCTTACTCAAAATTTCTAGTAGTAAAAGAAATCCAAAATAAATTAAATATCGAAAATAAAGTAATGGAACTTCTTCAGCATTTTGCACAAGCAAAATAATAATGACCGATAATGAACCGAGCTTTACCTCGGCCCAATTTAAATCTTTCGCACAAAGGTGCAATTTAACTTTACATTACCCAGACCCGAGGCACATCACGTCAAACGGACAGGTTGAAAGGGCACATTCTACATTAACAGAATTAGCTCGATGCATTAAAGAAGAATTTAATTTAACTGACTTTTCCGAAATAATAATAAGAGCCGCTCAAGAATATAATCGGAGGATGCATTGTACAACGAGCCTATAACTTTTTGACGTATTATATAATAAAATAGAGCACGATAACATTCCTGAACTGTTGAAAAATACTCAAGAGAAAATGTTGGAAAGACATAATGAAAACAGAAAAGAAAAAGAATATCATGTAGGACAGGTAGTCTATGAAAAGAAACACGGGGAAAGAAATAAACTTAAAACCAGATATAAAAAACAAATAGTTAAGGAAAATTTACCCAACAAAATAATAATCAACAATAGAAATAGAATTATTCACAAAGATAATATAAAATTCTAAGTATTTATATATTATCTTTTTTTTTCTTTCCTTTCCCCAAAAATGTTTTATCAGGTGCTCATACTACACCTTATTTTATTAACAAAATCAGAAATAATTGACTATACAAGTCACGAATATTTTCTATTTAAGGGCAATAAAGACGTATTGACGTACGATTCATACGCAGATTTATTCCATGTAACTAACTTAAGCTTTTATAAAGAAATAATAAATTTGGAATCAGATAATATTAAAAGGGATACTAATAAAAGGTCACAATGGGAAATTAAATATGACATAAAAGTAATCGAACTAATTTTATCGCAATTAATATCAACTAGATCAAAAAGAGGGATAAATGAGTTAGGCATTAGTAAAATTAATGAATTAATTGAAAACAATAATAAGCAGTCTATTATCAATTCCCGATTATTCAAAGAAATAGAATCTCTTTCCGATGGTTTTAAAAAAGTATTTATTGATCAAGATCTACCACTTCGAAAACATCGCTTGCGATTATTAACATTTGATCTGCAAAATGTAATTGACACAATCACTCTAGCAAAAATAGACGTTTTTAATTCCAAAATTTTAAACAATGATGACATCTTGGAAATATTAAAACATGAACAAAAACCAGTAATTATAGCTGATTTAATGGACATCTCTTCTTTTAAAATCGCATTGCATAAAGAACTTTTAATAATTTATATAAAATACCCTATAATAAAAAACAGATGTGAAATATATCACGCTAGAGCGATTTCCCAAATCGATGGAAAACTAGTATTAAGCAATCAAGTCGCAAAATCGAATTTCACAATAAGATGCGACAGTTTCATCTTAAGCCTCTAATCTAAACACAACTGATGGCCGAGGTTCTTTAGATAAGATTTAGAATTAAGAAGGCAGTCCTATTTTGACCAAGACCTCGAACGGTTGACACAAATATTTAAGAAAAATCAAAGTGTCTTGTAATTTTTGCGTTTAATTAATAAAGGTTTAACACCAAGTTGTGAAATTAAAAAATAAAATTTTCATTTTTTTAATTCACCGAACTACAAACAATTTAACTTGTATACGGTTCTATACGATGGGGAATCAGAATGTTTACCTGGTCTGTGACCGGTGTGTACTTTAAAATGCTGCGGCTGCCATTCACGCTGAATCGTTCACTGCCCACGTCCAGAGTTTCACCCGAGTTGTTGAATTTCCAACGAAATGTCCTGCGAAATATTTGTGCACATGTGTGAGTAAGTTGCGTTGACATTTTGACAGAAGTCTGTGTGTGCGGAAGGCAGAAGGAGAGCAACAGGACACGCCAAGTAAAAGAGGATGGGTCAGGATGGTGAGTGAGTGAAGCATGTTTGCAAAGTTCTCCCAAAGGCCTGTCCTTTAGAGCCGTTCAAAAGGTTAATTATCTTTGCCATATTTGGTTGGACGCCTTTCCATCTTCCCAGTGCGAAAAAAAACGTAAATCTTTATACCCACGAATCCATTTTAAAATAAAAGAGGTAAATTAAATCAATAATTGACACCAAAATCCTGCGACTATTGTTAATTGCTTTGCTATTATATTGAAGTTGTCGAAAATTTAAATTATAGTTGTATTGTATTTTGTAGTTGTTAGTTTCTAAATTTACTCTAAGACAGCTTAGGGCGGAGCAGGAGCGAAAGCTCATATTCGCTCTGGTGCAAATTCGCCCCGCTTCGCCGCAATAGATAAGTTAGGCTTAAGATTAGAGAAAAATACATTCGAAATTATAACGTTGATGAGGCACGACCATTCTTTTCGTTATCGTTTTTTCGCATTTTTAAATATTTAGCAGCCACCCTTTTATTGTTATTTTCAAAAGTGTGAGGTAAATCAATCTCGTTAAACATTTTGGCGCCCCCGGGTGGACACTAGTGAGAAATATTTAAAAAATAAAGAAACATAAAAGCGACAGTGACACTGTGTTATCATACACAAACTAAAAGTCAAAGAGCTGATCGCAACGCGTCCGTGAAGTGCAAAATAAAAAAAAAATAAAAATAAAAATTCAACGCGTCGTGAAACCGCCTCAAGAAAAAATCCAGGATCATCGCCACCAGGAAATCATCTACCTCCATGCCGTGCACCTGCAGTGACTGCACAAG
>NW_027222906.1:0-59283 GCF_030179905.1 Drosophila bipectinata | reverse complement strand
TCTCTGTTTGCATAAGCGGCGGCTCAGTCCCCGCGCACCCCTCGCCTTACCGCTACTTGACACAGCAGTAGCGCAACTTGACGAGCCCGCACACATAACTGAAGCGGCAGCTCAGCCCCCGCGGCCCCTTCACCATTCCAATCGCCTCCATCGGCACATAATTCATACATAAATATTTTTTTCTTTCGGGCGACTTTATAGCCGCAGCTCCACATGAGCAATCCGTTTCAACAATTTAGAAACATAAGACAACTCTCTAGCGATTCTGAGTCGGAGACCGAAGGGCCGGCCAGATCTTCTACCCCTAAAAGCGTTAACGCTAGCGCTCCCATACTCGCAAACATGGCTTTCAGCATGGAACATATGACGGCCACCATACAGGCGGCCGTTCAACATGCTGTTCAAGAAGCCAATATCGAACACCAGCGCAGAGAAAACGAAATGCGCCTGGCTATACACCGTCTGACCGAACTGGTCAACGAAAGACAAATCGCTCCCGCCCAAGCGGAGGCTCCCCAAATAAAAAAATATGAGCCTATAGAAATTAGGAACGACATTAAGTGTGACGAGCCCCTAGACGCCGTCAAGTCCCTCCCCGAATTTTCGGGAGCACAGGAAGCATACGTCTCCTGGAGACAAGCGGCAGTAGCCGCATATTACATTTTCAGAAATTACGAACATAGCTCGCGCCATTATCAGGCGGTTATTATTATTAGGAATAAAATAAGGGGCCCTGCCGATGCCGTACTGTCTTCGTTTGGCACTGTACTAAATTTCGACGCGATTATAAATCGACTCGATTTTACGTACAATTATAAGCGGCAGATTCACGTTATCGAGCAGGAAATGGGTACTCTTAGGCAGGGAAATATGACCCTTCTCCAATACTTCGACGAGGTCGAGAAAAAACTCACCTTGCTCACCAACAAAGCTACCATGTCGTACGAAGCCTCGGCGGCAAAAGTTTTGTGTGACAAATTCCGGGATGACGCACTCCGCGTATGTATCTCGGGGCTTAACGCAGCCTCACGGTGTTCCTTTTCTCGGCAAAACCGAAAGATATGCCTTCAGCTCTCGCTTTGGCACTAGAAGTGGAATCCAACCACGAAAGATACTCCTTCGCGGCTTCTTTTGCCAAAAGCCAAGAGGATAAAGATAGGAAACAGCACCCGAAAGCGCAAGAGTACCGACAGGCCTCTGCGCAGACAAATGCACAAACAAATGCTGGAAAAAATCCGTACTACGTCAAACAACACAAGGCGCAAGTACACTCCGCCCCACACAGTGGAGCGCTCCTGAACCCATGGACATCGACCCATCGCTGTCCAATATGCTTAGGCCATCCCAGGCCCCGGCGTACCAAAACAGGAGGCCGGGTGGGTCCGATCGAGCGGCCCCACGCAAGAGGCAGGGGGTTAATCACGGCGCGCAGAGCACGAGCGATACTGGGAACAAATATGCCGCCGCAGCTTCAAGCGCGGCCCAGGAAATTGACGACGACGCTATTAATGATTACGATTCGGACGTCATACATTTTTTAGGGGAAAGTCCCTGCTACCCGTCATCAGACGAAGAGTAGCAGGTGTAGAAATGAAGCTTTTAATAGACACGGGCGCGTCAAAAAATTTCATCCGTCCATACGAGGGGTTGAAAGGCGTCCGCCCAGTAGATTCGCCATTCTCGGTACATTCCATCCATGGCGTCACCACAAAAACAAAAAAATGCTTTGTTTCCATGTTTAACTTGAAGGCTACGTTCTTCATTCTACCAGATTTGTCCTCCTTTGATGCCATCATCGGACTTGACCTGCTAAAACAAGCAGGGGCATCACTTAACCTAGCTTCCGGGCACCTCAGATGGGGCACCGAGACGGAAAAGCTAGAGTTCCAATCATGTCCCAATGTAAATTTCACTGAGGTGGACTGCTCTAGCGCACCACCTTTGGTCAGAAAAGCATTTTCAAAAAAAAGGGCACCGACGAAGCTGGAAACCGTAAAATGCGGCTAGTTTTAGACTTTCGAAAATTGAACGAGAGGACAATACCGGATCGCTACCCTATGCCAATTATCCCTATGATACTAGGGAAATTAGGCAAAGCCAAATACTTTACAACGCTCGATTTAAAGTCCGGCTACCACCAAATTATTCTGGCAGAACGTGACCGTGAGAAAACTTCCTTTTCCGTAAACGGGGGAAAATACGAGTTCCGTCGACTGCCATTCGGTTTAAGAAATGCTGCCAGCATCTTCCAAAGAACCATCGACGACGTACTGCGAGAACAGATTGGCAAATTTTGCTACGTCTATGTCGGTGATGTTATCGTCTTCTCAGATGACGAAAACGCCCACATACGACACGTGGATTGGGTTCTCAAGAGCCTACACGACGCTAACATGAGAGTGTCAGCGCAGAAATCGGTCTTCTTCAAAAAAAGCGTAAAATTTTTGGGTTTGTAGTCACCAACGAGGGGACCACGACAGACCCGGAAAAGGTCAGGGCCATTAAAGAATTCCCTGAGCCCAAAAACGTTTTCGAAGTAAGATCATTCATGGGCTTGGCTGGCTATTATAGATGCTTTATTAAAGATTAAAGATTTCAGACACAGATCCAGAAGCATCCAGGTACAGTTTACCGAGCCGCAACGGCAAGCTTTTGAAAAGCTACGAAGCATCCTGGCCTCTGAGGATGTCATCCTCAGGTACCCCGACTATAAAAAGGCGTTTGATCTAACGACAGATGTCTCAGCGTATGGCATTGGCGCGGTGCTTTCACAAGAGCGGCCCCCCATCACTATGATCTCTAGGACCTTAAAGGACAGAGAAGTTAACTACGCTACCAACGAAAGGGAGCTGTTAGCTATAGTTTGGGCGCTAGAGAACCTGCGCCACTACCTTTATGGGGTCAAAGATTTAAACATCTACACTGACCACCAACCGCTGACCTACGCGGTATCGGATTCCAATCCGAATACAAAAATTAAAAGATGGAAAGAACGCATCGATGAGTGTGGTGCCAAAGTCCATTACATGTCTGGCAAGGCCAACCTAGTTGCAGATGCCCTCTCAAGGCAACAACTCAACGTTGTAGAAGAAGAAGAGGCATTCTCAAGCGCGGCCACAATTCACAGTGAGCTGTCGCTTACCCACACAATTCAATCCACGGACAAGCCCCTCAATTGCTTTCAAAACCAGATAATTCTGGAGGAAGCACGCTCTCCGTCAAAGCGGAACTTCGTTCTCTTTGGAAACAAGAGACGGCATATTATTGACTTCACTCACGAGGAGTCATTGCTGGAGGAGCTCGCAACCATAATAGTTCCTAAAGGCGTAAACGCCATTCATTGCGAACTGCATACGCTCGCAGTCATACACCACAAACTCATCCGCCAATCCTCCGCCACCAGATTCTGGCACTGCAAAAACCGAGTAACGGACATTTTTGCAGTTGATGAAAGGCGGGAAATTCTTACTGTCGAGCACAACAGAGCTCACAGATCTGCCCAAGAAAACGTGAAGCAGGTACACTCCGAGTACTACTTCCCGAAAATGGCCAAGCTAGCGAACGAAATAGTCATTTCGTGCAAGACTTGCGCCAAGGCAAAATACGACAGGCATCCGAAAAAACAAGAGCTTGGCGAAACCCCAATCCCATCTCAAGTAGGAGAAATGCTGCACATAGACATCTTCTCCACGGATAAAAAATATTTCCTTACGTGCATCGACAAATTCTCGAAATTTGCCGTAGTCCAACCAGTTCCCTCTAGGACCATAGAGGATCTCAAACCAGCATTACTACAGCTGATGAATATTTTCCCTAAAGCCAAGGTCGTATATTGCGACAGCGAACCATCGTTGAACTCGCACACCATCGTGACCATGCTGGAAAACCATTTCGGCGTTAGCATCTCAAATGCTCCGCCCCTACACAGTGTCTCCAATGGACAAGTGGAGCGTTTCCACAGCACTTTGGTAGAGCTTGCTAGATGTTTTAAAATCGATAAAGGCGTCAGCGATACCGTAGAGCTGATACTTCTGGCCACTGCCAGATATAACAAGTCCATCCACTCGGTCATCGACAAGAGACCGGCTGACGTGGTTCAGGCACAATCAAGTGAGCCACAATATGAAATTCAAGATAAAATTAAACTCGCCCAAGACAAGCTCCGGGACAGAGAAAACGCTTCCCGCCAAAATAGAGTATTCGAGGTTGGCGAGAAAGTCCTAGTGAAGTCCAACAGACGCCTAGGCAACAAACTCTCACCATTATGTGAAGAGAAAACCGTTGAAGCGGACATGGGGACCACAGTCCTCATTAAGGGGAGGGTGGTCCACAAAGACAACCTTAGTTAGGCCGAGCGCGACCATGTTATCGCTCGCCTGATAATCTCACTTTTCATTATCTTTTTTCTAGCCACTAGGCATAAGTTTTGCGCCCTTTATTATTTTAATCATGCTTTGGTGGTGGGCTACCCAACTTCAACAAAATCCATAACACATCAACATCACAGTTTTCAACCATATCCCTGATTCTCCTTTTGGCCACAACTTCGGCACGCGTCACGGACTATTCCAAAAGCCAAAAATATCCCTTCGTTGATGGGCGAATCCTGATATGGGAAGAATTTGCCTTTGTAAAGCACTCGGCAAATCTCTCGGAATATAGGCGCGTCATCGAAGAACTAATGGGATGACCGTCATGTTCCCGCAATCCCACATGCAGAAACTCCGGTTGTTGACGTCGCCCACCTACGCGACATGCTCGACTCTTTGAGCGTCCATCATAGAGTGGCAAGAAGTTTAGACTTCTTAGGGACTGCGCTAAAGGTGGTTGCAGGAACGCCGGACGCAGAAGATTTTGAAAAAATTAAATTTAATCAATTCCAATTAACAAATGCAAACAATAGGCAGATTAATATTAACAACAAAGTACAAATTCAAATCAATAAATTTCCGCTACCGTCAACCAACTTCTGAGGTCGGCAAAAAAGTCTGAAATTGGTACAGGGCACATATTCGAGATGCTTTTAACTCGAAATAGGATGATAGCAATGGAGCTACAGGGTTTGATGCTAGCAGTGGCACTTGCCAAAGTTAATATTGTTAGCCCCAGCATCCTAGATCATGCAGACCTGGAAGGTGTGTGGATGGAAGAGCCCACCGAGACCGCGATTAGGGATGTTTTGTCCGTATCGTCCGTTAAGATCTTACAGTCCGATAACATATTACATTTTATTATTAAGTTTCCAAAGATAAAGTCGGCCTGCAGCAAGATTACCGTTTTCCCAGTATCGCATCACGACACCATGCTCAGGCTGGAGGATAACGTCATTGCCGAATGCAACAGTGAGATCCACACCGTGGAAAAGTGCTCCCCGACATCAGGAGCTACATTTTGCCGATTGGCTCGCAGAAGATCATGCGCCCAGGAGCTTCACGCTGGAGGCACAGCGCATTGCGAGATCCAGCAAAGCGATTTACATCCCATCACTTATGTTGATGAAGGAATAGTAATTGTGAATGATCGCTCGGCTCAAGTGTGTGTGGACAATGGCACCTGTGCCCATATAAAAGGCACATATCTCATCACGTTTGAAAAGAGTGCCATGGTCAACAAAACCCGATTGGTCAATCATGACACAGCCCAGAAGAGGGCTCCAGGAGTGGCCAGCTCACCTTCCCTGAACATCACCATGGAACGTGTCGTTCTTAGCCTTCCATACCTTCACCGACTGAGTGAACGTAATCTGGAGCACATCAAAGAGTTCGGGAAGGAAATTAATCACCAGCGACTACATCAGTTGGTGTTCATAGCGGGAGCAATATGCTGCGCTCTAATTTGCATCGGCTTGACCTATCGGCGAGTCACTCAGGCCGAAAAACCGCGGCCAGCTGAAGGAGATGATTGCCCAAATAGGGTCGGCCGACGGCGGCCTCATTCTTGAGGGGGGAGTAGTTAACTGAAGTTAACCAAACAGCGGCAATGTCCGATTATTTAAGAGCTCGCTCTGGCCAAACTGCTGACATAGCGTCTGGCCGAAGCCCATGCATAGCGGCAAGCACTGCACATTTGCGTGGCCGCTATGAAATACTTTTTGTTAGCTTTAAGTTTCAGTTTGTGTCAGAGTCTCATACAATAAAGAGCATAAAACCAATCTCCGGCTCTGCCGTTAATTTGTAAATTCATTTGTTGAATTGGTCACCGCGCCTCAAGGGCCGTGACAACGGGGCAAGTGCTCCCATCATAACTCCTGTTACAGGAAGGATCCCCCCCGGCAACCGCCAGGGATCTCAACCACTGCCTATAAGGAGTGGCAACACCCCCCCTGCAACCGCAAGGGGAAATTATCTTACAAATATCTCCGGCGTCTGCAGCATCACCGACTGCAGCGAGGGATAACTAACTACTACTATATTTACCTACAAATCAATTTATATTTACTTATATGTCAGGATGGCCGTGTCGGAGAGGAGACAAGTGAGTCTCTTGTTAGACCGAGACTATGGTGTGACCATAGGTAGTGGTAGGCTATACCAGTTCTGGTATGATGGGGACTCAGTTTGCGAACTGAGGCCGTGTGTGGCTTCGTTGTGTTGCTGGATCTGGTCTCCCTATTTTTCACTCGTTACTGCTATTCGTTCCGAGCTTTAGCGTGGCGTTCTGTTTTTAACGTGGTGCTGAGGACTGTTGAGTAAGTGGCGACTAAGAGCAACAAGGGCAACGAAGACTCGCAACACCATCCAGGACTTGAAATGGAGGAGCAGCAAGCTAGCGATCAGGCGACTGATGCGGGCCGGCGTGCAGAAGACTGCAATTCTCCGACAAGCATGAATGTTTGTAAATTCGTCTTCTCTATATATATGTCCTGCTCCTTTTTTTAACAGATCTAACTTCCTAAGCAACGTGTAATCCTTTCCATACGATATCATGTACTGACCAAACACAATACGGTAAGGATCAGCTCCGACTGACTGATGTATGGAGTTTCTCAACGCGCAGCTTATACTGGGCAGGATGATATCCCACTCTCTTTGATTATGACGTACATAATGGAGCGATTAACCCGTTCGGCGGCATTAGCTTGAGGGGCGTACGACGCAGTGCAGATATGCTTAATACCATACTTAATAAGAAATGCTGCAAAAATAAGCTTGGAGAAGTGATCAAGTATGATGAAAATACCTATATTGCCTTTTTCAGCTAACTTTTTACTCTCGCGTCTTGAAAGTGTTAATGGTGATATAATCGTGTATTTCACCTTCAAGAGAATATTGAGTCCATTAATCCGGTATTGTCCTCGCTAGCTGAACTTGAGGATAAGTGTGTAGAAGAGACCTCAAAGTCAAAGACCTCCGTTACCTAACTCGACCATTAATACTACAAGCTCGCACAATATAAATTTACCTCGAATGAATTTACCCAAGTTTTCCGGAAGCTACTCAGAGTATTAGAACTTTATTGGTTTATTCTAAGTCTAGATGGGAAGAAAGTTTAGACTTTCAAAACATCCCTCTTTGGCAGGACTGCCAAGATGCACTCAATAAACGCTACCAACATTTAGCAGCAGATGAAGCTACGTCAAGCACGCAAAGCTCTCGTAAGCTGGGGCTGCCAAATTTTTTAAAGAACTTTAGTAAAACTTCCTTGTCCGTTGCCAATACTACTCGAACCCAGGATCCAAAATGATCACTACATTCACGCGTGCAGTTCGTTTGTGACCGCAACAGTCGCTACACGATTCAAATTCGCTAAGACATTCCCATTGTGCATAAACTGCCTAAGGAAAGGGCATTCCGTTCTTTCGTGACAATCCTCTGAGTGCCGCGTGTGTTCGAAGCCACATCATTCATTGCTTCATAGATACAGTTCCGACTCTTCACCTTCCGAGCTAGCTTCCACTCAAGAGCCGATTGTGACACAACCATTGACCACCCCTGCAATTCGATTGATACAATCGAAGAACTTACGGCGATGGGAAACGAAGTAGTTGAAATCTTAGGCTCGGCCAGGCTTGTTCTTTCGAAGTGGGCAACCAACTGTGAGCAGCTAATAGATCTTAATCAGTCTACAGATGAATCTGTCGGGGAGCACGAAGAATCAAAGGCGTTAGGCCTCGTTTGGAACCCAAAACATGACATCTTTAAGTTTTCTTCGCGAGAGATGTGTACAAGCCATGCGCCAACAAAAAGATATGTTGTCCCTTACTGCTCGCCTGTATGATCCTCTCGGGCTAATCTGTCCTGTTGTCACAAAGGCCAAAATTCTTATACAACAGATTTGGCTGCTTAAGATAGAGTGGGATGATCCAATTCCGGAAAGACTTCAGCAGAAATGGCACTCGATCACAATTGGTTTGGAAGAGTTGGATATATTGACTATCCAAGGCATGTAGTTACGACAAAAAATACCGTATGTCAAATACATGGCTTTGCGGATGCCTCAACTGAGGCATACGGATGTTGCCTGTACATCGAACATGTCGAACTGTACATGTCGAACATCCACATGGTGTGGAAGTTAAATTGCTTACTGCAAAATCAAGAGTGGCCCCTCTGAAAACAAAGTCAGTACCACGACTGGAGCTTTGCGCGGCGCACTTGCTAGCCAACTTGTGGGAAGAAGTTCGTCCACTGATCGACTCTCCAGTTGAACGAGTTGTAATGTGGTCCGATTCAGAAATCGTCTTGTATTGGCTGCAAACACATCCTTCAAAACTAAAAACCTTTGTTCCCAACCGCGTCAATGAGATTCAAGAGATAACCTCATCGGCTATTTGCCGCCATGTACCCACTGACAGCAATCCAGCAGACTTTCCATCTCGGGGTTGTACAGTTAATGAATTAAAAAATTCATTTTGGTTTGATGGTCCCCACTTCTTTACTCAAGATCAAAGGCGTTGGGCTCAAAATACAAAAATTCAGCAAA
Source organism: Drosophila bipectinata (assembly GCF_030179905.1). NCBI lineage: Eukaryota > Metazoa > Arthropoda > Insecta > Diptera > Drosophilidae > Drosophila > Drosophila bipectinata. Next base: position 50,361 of record NW_027222906.1, on the reverse strand, counting down.
TCAACACTAACGAAGAGTTAGAGATTCGGAATATTCCTATTAGCCATGTTACAACACAACTCGAGCCGAATCCGATAGAAAAAATTGTCGAAAATTCATCTTAATTCTTAAAGAAATGCGCATTGTTGCGTACTTCCTACGATTCGTTGACGCAACAAAATCTCGCTCGTGGTCTTTGCTAAATCCTACCTCGGTTGAGCTCGGCTCGGCCTTCTTACTTGTTGTATGCGTCATCCAGCAAAATGCATATAAAAGTAAACTCATAAAATTACAAAAATCAGTTAAATTTCCAGACTCACTTCAAAAATTGGGTCCATTCGTTGTGACTGAATCAATCGGAAAGCTTGAGGTGTCTTTGTTGCGATTAGGAGGTCGGTTGTTCAATGGACAGTTAAGCTACAGCGTAAAGTTTCCGCTTCTTAAGCCTAAGGGCAACAGATTCGTGAGTTTTTACATTCAACATCTGCATAGAACCAACTGTCATGCAGGACCCAGAGTATTGGTTGGTCTTATTCGCCAAACAATATGGCTCATAAATGCTAGGCGCGAATGTAGCGCGGTCGTACGACAATGTGTACATTGCTTTCGATACAAGCCAAAATTAGCTTCACAAATAATGGGTAACTTACCAGCCGACCGTTTGATATGAACAAGGCCGTTTGCAATTAGTGGAGTTGACTTATTTGGGCCGATTCGAGTATCGCTAGGAATTCGTCCTGTCAAAAGCCGTTGAACTTGTAAAAGATCTCACCGCTAATACATTCATTATGTGCTTATCTAGATTTGTCGGAAGACGTGGACCCATCGAGAAATTGTATTGCGATAGCGCCACGAATTTCTCGGGCTCGTCTCGCATCATACATAACCTAATGAGCAAATTGGAAATCCATAAGGACGCAATGACAGCATTTGGAGCACCTCGTCGATTCGAATTTATCTTCATCCCTCCCAGAGCCCCACATTTTGGAGGGCTTTGGGAGGCGGTTGTTAAATCGGCTAAACACTTGTTTCTGCGAGCTGTGGGTAACGCATTACTAAAAGAAGACGAGCTCCAGACGGTGATCGTAGAAGTTGAAGCAGTGCTGAAGTCGCGGCCGATTATCGCTGACGGCTCAAGCCCAAACGATGGTGAAGCTATAACCCCTGGGCACCTCCTCGTCGGGACCAGTTTGGCGACCTCGCCTCCAGCATCCGCTCAGGGAAATGTGGAACCGAATTTATCGTTTCTTCAGCGCTGGAAACTGGTGTCTGCGATAAAACAACGCTTTTGGCGGGATTGGTCACGAGACTACTTGTTCAGCTTACAACAACGCGTGAAATGGAATAAGGAGTAGCCAAATGTAACTGCTGGAACCGTTGTCGCAATTCAAGAGGGCAATCTGCCACCTCAGACATGGCTTTTGGGCATCATTACTGAAACGATGAAACAGGTGCCGATGGAAGGGGTCTAACCTCGCGTCATGGTTTGTCACGCAGGGGGGGGAGGGGGTCAAAAAAGTCTTAAATTCGCGTCACGCAATATATGGACGGCCCCATTATAAACAACTTTCAATTCTTATTCTCATTACATAATTAAATTCATTTTATCGTATAATTTATTTCATTTGCTTCTCAGAAATTCAAAATTCGACTCTAGTTATTGTCACTATGATTTCCTCTTGATTTAGAGCATAGTCTTGACGCTCTTGACGCGGCATACGCCATGTTCCAACTTTCGTCTTTCACTTGTGCTTGCCCAATGACGCAGATAGCTCAAATCTCAAAACCATATCCTTAACTCATACATTTAAATCAAATATTGTCATGGTTCATAAACCATGCATAAAGCTTACATCATCCAGGTTATTTTCATTTGAATTCTCAAATCCATCCGCCATTCACAAACATTTCTTATCGAAGTCTATTGCAACTTCATTTCAATCATTCCATACTCTATATGGGCATTTCATTTTCGCATAACATATCCTCTCACACGGATATATCATAACCATTTCAACAAGTCTCAGGCGGGCACTCCAATTCACTCGGAACATAACCATCTGGCATCTTTCTCAAATCTTCAAATATTATGCAATGACTTCAGGATATATCTATCTCCCTCTAGAACAGTGGACGGCACGGCCCTATCCCGAGGGCATAGTAAATTTCTCTGCCCGAGCTCTGCCACACACACACAGTATAAATGTGTGAAACGTCATTCTCACAGCCTACTTTCTGCTATTCGTTACTAACACTAAAGCGTTAAAATCATATCAATGTATTTGGGTGCCACTTCACTAACCAAAAATGGCCCTTTACACTTTACATCCAATTTAGTTTGATGTCGTTCTTTGTTTTTCAGTAACACAAAATCTCCAACTTTATGTCGTTCAACTGCTGCTTTATTTTTATCGAACCTTATTTGGTCATAACTAGCTTGATTTTTCATGTTTTCAATTGCCCTATCTCTTTATCTATCTCCATCTCTGTATCATACTGTGGAATCAAACCCAAAGGACGAGCCTCCTTGCCGACAAGTAACTCTATGGGACTTGCTCTGGTTGCACTACTAACTGTGCACTTCAAGGAAAGTTGTATCTCACCTAAAGCATCCTGCCAAGATCGCTGAATCGATACAACCGCTGACAGTAGATTCAACTTCAACTTGACCGTTTGCACGGATTCCTCCTGTAGCTAAAAGATGAAGCTTAATCTTCTGTGATGTACAAAATTCTAAAAATTTCCCACTAGTAAAAAATCTACCATGATCAGCGATTATACGCTGCGGTATTCCGAACAAAGAAATAGATGAATTCACTGCCTGAACACAACTGTCAGAATCTAGTCTTAAAGTATGAAACAAATAAACAAATTCTGTTAAGGCATCAATTTGTACTATCACGTACTCCTTAAGATCATTCTTCCAACTTAATGTCTATATGCACCGTGTGCCATGGCACATTCACTTTTGGAATTGGATGTAACTCGGCTTGTATCTTCCAGCAAGCAGCAGCAAGCCAGTCACTTGAGATTTCTGCCAAGTTTACACGCTTTTCAGGGACTAAAGACATTTAAACTTTGCTGGCTTCCTGAATATGATTTCTTTATAAAAAATCCACATGCGCCATGCGCTTTCCTTCTCAATATTTTATTGTAAATTCAAACGGCTGCAAATACGCCCACTAACGATGCACTCTTGGTGTTAGATGAATTTTTGACCGCGATGATTTAAGAGAATTGAGAGAATTAAGAGCAATCAGTATACACTACGAACGTACGACCAACTAAATAAGGACGGAACTGTTTAACGGATTCTACCACTGCCAAGGTTTCTAATTCGTATGAATGGTATCTAGACTCTACAGGGGAAGTAGTTTTAATAAAATACTCTATTACATGGGGACTACCATTGAATCTGTCTGTAACTCTATTGGATGTTGTGGATCAAAAATAACAAGTACAGGCTCATTTACAAGAAAAGCAATAATATTTTTTCTAATATATTCCAACTCGTTATTTCAATTAAACACACTTTTACTCGAAGTTAAGGATTATATCGGTTTCATAATCTGTGAGAACCCAGGCACGAATTTTCGAAAATAAGACGCCAATCTAATAAACTGTCTTACGCTTACGCTGTTTGCAGTGGTGCCAAGGAATTAAACGCAATAATTTTTCACGGATTAGGCCTTAATTCTCCAGCTCGTACCTCATACCCCAAGTACTCTCTAAGTATGCCTCATACCCCAAGAGGCATCTCTAAGTTGACGGCAATTCCAAAGTTATTTGAAAAAATAATTACCCCTCATTTGCAACACCTTTGCTCATCGATTATCACTCCTTGTCAGCATGGCCTTACCTAGCGTCGCTCCACCACCACAAACTTATTAGAGTTGACCTCCTTTGTCATTGATGGCTTTTGTAAGGGATGTCAAACCGATGTAATTTACACAGAGTTCAGCAAAGCATAATCACTCACTTTTGTTGAGTAAACTGAATATGCTGGGTTTTCCTAAAGACCTCTTAACGTGGATCTCCAGCTACCTAGATGGAAGGACGGAATGGACACAAAGAGTCTTATTTAAAAACATACAGTCCCGTCTGGTCCTTGCTACATCTGGCGTCCCTCAAGGATGTCATCTTGGCCCGTTATTATTTACGCTTTTTATAAATGACTTGCCCCCTTCCTTAACGAACTCTCTATTTCTTATGTATGCAGATGATGTATAGCTTGATAACTTTCTTAGATGTATACTTAGATGTATACCTTGATAACTTTCAAAAATGGTGTTTAGCTAATGATCTAATACTTAATGGATCGAAATACAAGCATACTTATTCCATTAATGGGATTGCCTTGGAAAAATTAACGCAGGTTAATGATCTCGCCATCCTATTAGACATCAAACTTAAATTTGCCGACCATATTTCCTTAATGGTTAATAGGGCTAAAGGAGTCCTTGGTTTTATTAAAAGGTGGTCAAAAGAATTTAATGACCCCTATATAACCAAAACACTATTCATTTCTTTGGTCCGTCCTATACTGGAGTCCCCAATATGGAGTACATAAGGACCGCATAGAATCCGTACAAAAGAACTTTTTAAAATTTCCACTTTGCAATACAAATCGAACTACTGAACTGAGCGGACGTGCTTTGTCCGAGCTCCGGGAAAACTGCACCATAATACAGCTAACCAAAAAACTGGGGTAACCCAATATAAGCGAAAAGGCGCTGAAGAGACAAGCTTTTTATAACAGTTGTGATGTGCTAAACTAAAACTAGTGCATTGTTAAAAAAAAAAAAGTAAGAGCCACGCAATGAGCTCATTGAGCAACGATCAAAAAAACGAGCGTAGAAGTTCAGTGAACCAAAGAAACGGCTTCTACTCTTACTTTTCAACCCGCGATACCGAAGTGGAAAAATCGGCGATTATAAGCAACCCGGCTTTACTGACCGTGAAAACCCAAAGGGCAGGGTCTTGCTCACCCGCACTGCTCACTCCGACTCCCGCGTCATGGAGTTCGTAGTGTAAAACACCCCCTCCAATATCGGAAACAAATTTCGCACCAACAACTAGCAGCGCTATAATTTCTGCAACAACAGCGAAAACCTCTGCAACTCAAAGTACCGCGACGTCAACGACTACAGCGACTGGAATGGATCGCTACATCGAAATTAAGCGCAAGCTTAGCCCGCAGAGTAATCCGGCAGGCAATAAAACAAAAATTAACCGTGTCCTAAATATCGATAAAGAACCAGGCAGATTCACTACTAACAGATTTGCCCTACTGGCGGAGGTTGAGTAAACCAACCAGCCCAAGACACCGCCAAAAAACCCAAGCCCCCTCCAATCTATATTAGGGAAAAAAGATCGAGTGCCCTGGTCAACAAAATTGCGTCATTGATCGGGAACGGTGACAACTTTCATGTTGTTCCGCTTATCAAAGGGAACATCCATTCAACAAAGGTACAAACCAAGACTGAAGAGCACTTCCGAATCGTGTCCAAATATCTGGACACTGTACAGAAAAACTATTAGACGTACCGCCCTTAAAGAAAAGGTCTTCGCCGCCAAGAATGTTATTAACATTCTAAATAAAGATAAAAAGCCACAACCCCTCTTCAAGGTCGAGCTTGAGCCAGAAAGCAGGTCGCTGAAGAAGAACGAAGTCCACCCAATCTACAACCTGCAATATCTTTTGCATCGGAAAATCACTGTTGAAGAGCCACATAAACGCAACGGCCCAGTGCAATGCACTAATTGTCAAGAGTATGGACACACAAGGTCTTACTGCACACTTCGGGCTGTCTGTGTAGTCTGCGGGAACGCCCACAAATCGCTTACTTCACTACAAACAAGGACAGTACCGTGAAGAAATGTGGAAAGTGCGGAGGCAACCATACGGCAAACTATAGAGGATGTATGGTGTATAAGGAGTTAAAGAGTCGCATGCGTCAAGCGACCGCAACCAGCAACCAAAATCCACAGAATGCGTACATTGCGTCAAAAACTACGCCAGACGTCTTCTTCGCCAAAGCTGCAAGATCCTCATTCGATCCACTAAACACCACCAACGGCTTCTCCTATGCCGATGCTCTACGATCTGGAAGGGGAATTCCAATTCAGCCTAACTCTCAAAGCGCTCAACAGGCCCTAAAACAGCCACACAGCAAAACGGAAACTATGATGCTTACCCTCCAACAAAGTATGATGGAGCTTATGTCATTCATGAAAACAACCATGCAAACGCTTGTTCAAAACCAGAACGTGGTGATACAGCTGCTCGTAGCACAACAGTCTAAATAATCTATGCAGGCGCTACGAATATCAATGTGGAACGCCAATGGTGTCTCACGGCATAAGCTAGAATTATCACAATTCTTAGCCGAAAACCATATTGACGTTATGCTACTAGTGGAAACGCATCTTACAAGCAAATACAACTTTCATATAAGAGACTACACAATCTACCGCACAGATCATCCAGATGGGAAAGCCCACGGCGGAACTGGAGTTCTAATCAGAGAACGCATTAAACACCACTTTCACAAAAGGTTTGCAACAAACTTCTTGCAGGCCACATCGATACAAATTCAGTCAAGCAACGGAATCCTTTCAATCGCTGCCGTTTACTGCCTTCCTCGTTTCTCAATCTCGGAAGGACAATTTATGGACTTGTATAATTCACTTGGGGATCGATTTATAGCCGCATGAGACTACAACGCCAAACATACGCACTGGGGATCACGTCTAGTGACTCCCAAAGGAAGACAATTATACAATGCAATTATAAATGTGAAAAATAAACTGGACTACGTTTCCGCTGGCAGTCCCACATACTGGCCAACAGACTCACGAAAGCTCCCAGACCTTATTGATTTTGCAGTGACAAAAAACATAACTCGCAATCTAATAAGTGCCAAAGCAGTCTCGGACTTATCATGAGACCACTTCTAACGCTTCTTCAAAGCCCAGAAATAACCGAACACCCCTTCGGCGTGACGACGCCAAAAACGAACTGGCTAAAATACAAAAAGTACGTGAGTGCCCACATAGAACTCGACCCGTAATTTAACATGGAATCGGACATCGACTACACTACGAGCGCCCTCTATCTCTATCTCTACTCTCTCTAATCTCTACTCCTCATAGGAAAGAAGTAGACCGAAACAAACACTTCAAATCTAATTAGCAAATCGAACAGCTCGTGCGAGAAAAGAGGCGCACGCGTCGTGATTGGCAAAACAGCAGATCACCAGCTTCAAAACAATGTCTTAAGGAAGAAACCCGATCACTCGACCAGGCTCTTCACCAACAGGAAGAAAATGGACAGCTGAGGTACATCCAGAATCTCTCGCCAACAAGCACAAAGTACCCCCTGTGGAGGGCCCACCCAAATCTTAGCGCCCCAATTGAAATGACCACCCTGATAAGAAACTCTTCGGGATGCTGGGCTCGCAGCGACGAAGACCGAGCTGAAACATTCGCCACACATCTCCAAAGTGTCTTCCAGCCAAACCCAGACTCAAATGCATTCCTCCTGCCACAAATTCAGCCAGAGTCCTCCCCTCAGCCAGCCGCACCTTCATTCCGGCCGAACCAAATCGAAAAAGTCATAAGAGGGCTAAAACCAAAAAAGGCTCCCGGTGGTGACATATTGACCCCAAAGATGCTGATCAAACTTCCAAAATGAGCTATAGAGGTCGTCTGCAAACTATTTAATGGAATCATTAAACTTCGCTATTTTCCAAAAAAGTGGAAGAAATCTATCATTATCATGATACCGAAGCCTGGAAAAGACCACACAATTCTGTAATCAAACAGACCAATAAGCCTTTTATCTTGTTTGTCTAAATTGTTTGAAAAATGCTTGTTAACTCGCATAATACCACATCTGGAAGCTTGCAATATTATCCCGGCACACCAATTTGGCTTTCGAAGAAACCATGGAACCATCGAACAAGTGAACAGATTAACATCCGAAATACGCTCAGCCTTCGAACAGCGAGAATACTGCAGCGCTATTTTCCTCGACGTATCTCAAGCATTCGACCGAGTTTGGCTCATCGGACTCATGCACAAAATTAAAACGTATTTGCCAACATACACCCACAAGCTAGTGGAATCATACCTCTACAATAGGGTATTCTCAGTGAAATGCAACGCAGCTACTTCGGGCGACTACACCATCGAAGCTGGAGTTCCTCAAGGAAGCGCACTCGGCCCGTGTCTATATGTTTTGTATACTGCGGATATTCCTACGAGCGCACAACTAACAACGTCAATGTTCGCCGATAATACCGCTATCCTTAGTCGCTCCAGATGCCCAACGCAGGCAACAACCCAACTGGCTAATCATCTCACAATAGTGGAAAGGTGGCTGTCCGACTGGCGCATTAAAATAAACGAACAAAAGTGTAGACATATAACGTTTACTCTTAATAGACAAACATGCCCTCCGCTTTTACTAACCGGTATGCAGATCCCTCAAGCTAACAACGTACCTTGGCTTTCACCTTGATAGACGACTTACCTGGCGTAAGCACATCGAATGCAAAAAGATGTATGATGACGTATGGCTCCCAGCTGTGGGGGAACGCGAGCAGCAGCAACATAGACATCATACAGCGCACACAATCAAAAATCTTGAGAACTATCACAGGGGCACCTTGGTATATTAGCAACGAAAACATCCACCGGGAACTGGGCATCCTCGCAGTGAAAGACGAAATCCAGAAGCAAAAAGAGTCATACAAAGAAAAACTGTCTTCGCACCCAAATTTTCTCGCTCGGGGATCGACTCGGGTTTCTAGCGTATCCCGCCTTAAACGCAACAGCCTCCCAACCCAGCAATCGATTTTTAGGGCCGTCTAACTCCGTATCAGTCAATATGACTGTTAATTAAGTTAAAAATATAAGATTTGATACACCTCTTGTTAGTCTCGCAAAGAGAAGATTCAAGAAACAAAAGCAACGTTAAACAAAAAAAAAAAAAAAAAAAAATTTCTCGTTTTCTACCGTTGTCCTCTGCTGTGCGTATATGCATTAGTTGCCGCATTCGACCGATTTTAAACGGAACGCCAAGTTACGCGCTACCCTACCATCTGGTTGAATATACCCTACCACCCTACAAACTTGTTTTTCGGTGTCATTGGAAACCAACTATTTTCTTTTTTTTGGGTACTCAGTGCCTTGACTATCAATATTATTTGACTATCAATTAATTACTCCTTTAATTTATCAAAAGGTGGTCTAAAAAATTTAATGACCCCTATATAACCAAAACATTATTTATTTCCTTGGTCCGTCCTATACTACAGTACGGTTTATGTGTCTGGAGTCCCCAATACGGAAAACATAAGGACCGCATAGAATCCGTACAAAAGAACTTTTTAATATTTGCACTTAGAGGTCTATACTGGGATGCAAATCTTCAGCTTCCATCCTACAGTAGCAGACTTTTACTTATAAACTTACCTAGCTTAACAAATCGTAGGACAATGCTCGGTGTAGTTTTTTTGCATAACCTTATTAACTAAAGTTATAGGACTCCAAACTTTAGTCCTCTGTTCCTTAGCCATTGTAGTTCGACATATGCACTGCATGACCCTTTTAGGGTATTATGTTCGAACTACAATGGTCTCTACTCTATTACATCTCTTTCCTGTCCCTCTAATTTAAAATATAGAATTTTAAACTGTCTTACTACTCCCCTTAGCTTAACAAATTTCAAATAGCATAATATGTACTAAAAAGACTGTCGTCTGGGCCTCTAAGCTTTATGATGAAGATAGGAAGGCTAGCTGATGCTAAACAAAAAATGCAATAAAAAAAAAAAATTCAATTTCGTTCAATTTCTTTTTCATTTGGACTCAAAGGACATGGACGCAGCTGCACAGTTTGGTTTGGATCAATTAATCTAATAGTCATTTCACCCGTATTAACCTTTGTGCAAGGTATTCCATCCATAAATGCAGCTGAAGTAATTTAATAAAGTTTTCTTTGTCATTACCAATCTTTCAGTATCAACATTAACTAGCAAGGCAGATGACTGAGAGACTTTACAGACGTTTACAGATTTAGACTTAACCAATTTAAATTTATCAGGTGTCAAGAGGATTTCGTATCCTAGACTAAGGATTTCCCTACCAATTACAATATCATTTGTGAGATGCTTATCTGCCTTGACGTAAAACAGTATTTCTACAATATTTCCATAAATAATACATTTAGATAGATTTTGTAGCTTACTGGAAATGCCAGCGTCGCCAATACCTCGTATTATGACAATATTATTAATAAGTTTGCCATCAAATTTCGAATAAGCGAACTTTCAGCTCCAGAGTCAAAACAAATAGGAAGGATCTCACCCTGATGTGTCAAAACTCCTTTTGGCCCAGCCACAAAACATTGATTACATTTCTTCTCAGTAACTGCTCCAGATATAACTGCATTGTTCGTGAACCGATTCGCAAGATGCCCAAGTTGTCCACACCGGTAACAGGTCACATTCTGTAAATCGCGATGCTGTTTATTCTCCGGTCCAGACCGCTTTAATTTACACTCAGCCATTTTATGTCCTGTTTTCTTGCATAAGTGGCACACAATTTTGGCTCGCTTGCAGGCGCCGCTATTGAGGGCTGGACGGCTGTTCAGGAGATTCAGGAACATAGCTGCCGGCGTTTCCTTAATCTCGAAGCGCTGTATAAAATGTTCTTTAAACTGCTCCCAATTAATGCCAAGATAGCAGATCTGTGCATGCCACGTTAAAGCACTGCCCTGCATGCAACTACTCAACATCATTATAAGTGCGCTGCCATCAATCTTCTGTTCGTCCATGATAATGCTTGCCGTTGCACACCATTGAGTCGCATCGCTTGCATAGCTTTACACATTCAGTAACACATTCATTAAATGCAGGAGTTGGCACTGATCCCACTTCTGATGTCGGGTTCTGGTTATGATTTTCCATATTTTTATCGGATTGCATAGGGCGAATATACTTGATTGTGCCACGGCCAACTTGAGACTGCCCCAGCAATTCTAGCTTAAGGGGCCCATCCACAGGCGAGCATGTTCGACGAACATGCTCGCCTACTTGAATTTCATTTTCCCCACTAACTAGAGCCAACATTCGTGCGAACATATTTTTTCGATAAATTTTCAAACTATCAATATGTCAACGGACAACTACAGCGGCACTCTAATTGCACTTATGGCAATAAGTATTTGCCATAAATAATATTGCAAAATAATATTGCACTTTTTATTCATTTTTCTCTACCAAAACGTTTTTTCAAACTGACGTTCGTGCCAACATTGCCATCCATTTACGAACATGTTGTTGCCAACATTGTCAAAATAGAACGATTTCAATTCCATTCGAACATTTTGACGAACACAAAATTTGACAACGAACACTACCATCCACAGGAAAAATTTCGTCGAGCACAACATGTTCGTCGAACATGCTCGCCTGTGGATGGGCCCCTTTACCGTAAATGTCCTCCAGAAAAGCTGCAACGAACATACTCGTATCTCAGTCTCTCGCAGTGGCTCAAGCATACACGCACAACAATCGTAGTGCCCACCTCTCTCTCTCAAACCTCTAACCTCATGCATCATCTCCCTTCCTTATTCGCATCGAACTATCCTGACCATCTGGCGAATAGAAGGAACAAAGTGTACTAACAAACAACAATTGCAGGGACGCGAATTGTTCTTTAAACCACTGACTACCATAATTTAAGATCCGACATATACAACATATATATACATCCGACAAGGACAAAAAATAGGGCGCCTTCCACAAAAGAAGCACAAAAATAATTATTTTAAAAAATAAAGAAATACAAAAAATAAAATAAATTTAAAACATATCTTTTAAAATTTTAAAAGTTATAAGGGTAAATGATAAATGCATGCTAAAATATATGTATAAATCAGTGGTCGGCACCCCAATACATTGATATTATTTTACCGCATTAGTGTTAGTAACGAATAGCAGAAAGTAGGCTGTGAGCATGACGTTTCACACATATATACTGTGTGTGTGTGGCAGAGTTCGGGCAGACCTCTGGAAAAAATTATATTGCATACACAATGATTAAAATATTTACATTTTTGTATTTAAGCTTATTCTATGCATATTAGTAATGACCATTTTTGTTTATTTACTCATTTTGAATAATTTTGCAAGGACCTGGATCGGGGGGCCCAGTAGCAGAGACACCAGGAGCACCACCAGCACCAGGAGCTGTAACGGGAGCAGGACCCCTGGCAGAAAAAGGTAAAATTATAGATATTGCACATTTATTTTAAGCTCTTTTAAGTTTTCAATGTTTTAACCGCCAACATGAAAAAATTCAACTCGTCATCCAAGACATCGACGAGTGAGTCCGATCAAAAGAATGGCAGCAAAGATGGCGAGTGAGCCACCTGACAAGGCCAAAGGTCCTTCATATGCCCACCGCTCCACGCAAATCATTGCCGAAGACGGAATCACCGCAGCCCAAACGGGAGCGCTCTCAGGACCTACCGGAAGAAACCAATGGCAAAGCGATCAAGAACGTATCATAAGAGGTCCTTCGCTAAGATAAAAGGCCTCATCCTCATCGTTGTCATCGAGCAAGACAACTGCGAAAACAGAATTCCGAGGAAGAAGAAGGACCCGAAGTGCTTCGAAATCCTGGCCAGGAAACCGGCCCACGCACCCCACTTCAAAGTCGGGGGTACTTCCGGGGGAGCGTCAAGGTTGTGCCATGTAACGATCTTGATGAGCAGTCGTTTGAGCCATCTATGAGGGCACTAAGGTTGTTGCGCTAAGCTGGCATGTCGTCCCCTGCAGACCCCAAGCAGGGATATGGATTCCGGCTTCCTTTAAGGAACCCAGCCTAATTCTTACGATGCTACAGCGATGTAACCCTTACCTTCCCATGACAGACTGACGTGTGGCGAAGGTCGATCAAATGTGAAACCGACGAATCTGGCTACCATAGCTCCCATAGAGGCCGCATAAAGGGAGCTAAATTTTGGTTTCAGATTGGTTTCAGATGCTACATCCGGCGTCCCTCAAGGAAGTCATCTTGGCCCGTTATTATTTACGCTTTTTATAAATGACTTGCCCCCTGCTTTAACGAACTCTCTAGTTCTTATGTATGCAGATGCAAACATATGTCTTTTTATCGTTCTTGCCCTCTGCAAGCTACTTATTCTATTATTGGGATTGCCTTAGAAAAATTAACCCAGGTTAATGATCTCGGCATCCTATTAGACATCAAACTTAAATTTGCCGACCATATTTCCTTAATGGTTAATTAGGCTAAAGGAGTCCTTGGTTTTATCAAAAGGTGGTCAAAAGAATTTAATGACCCCTATATAACCAAAACATTATTTATTTCCTTGGTCCGTCCTATACTAGAGTACGGTTCATGTGTCTGGAGTCCCCAATATGGAGTACATAAGGACCGCATAGAATCCGTACAAAAGATTCTTTTTAATATTTGCATTTAGAGGTCTATACTGGGATGCAAATCTTCAGCTTCCATCCTACAGTAGCAGACTTTTACTTATAAACTTACCTAGCTTAACAAATCGTAGGACAATGCTCGGTGTAGTTTTTCTGCATAACCTGATTAACGGGGATGCAGATAGCCAGCATTTACTAACACGCTTAAATTTCAACATTCCTAATAGAAGGACTCGAAACTTTAGTCCTCTGTTCCTTAGCCGTTGTAGTTCGACATATGCACTGCATGACCCTTTTAGGGTATTATGTTCGGTCTCTACTCTATTACATCACTTTCCTGTCCCTCTTAACAAGCTTAACAAATTTCAATTAGCTTAATATGTACTAACAAATCGTTTCTCGAGCGCCCCTCGGTCGTATGGGCCTCTAAGCTTTATGATGAATACAGGAATGCTAGCTGATGCTCTTATTGATGCACAAGCCATTTCCAAATTCTGAAATACCGCGAAAAAAAAAAAAAAAAAAAAAAAAATAGATCTATTACCGTAAGGATGTACAGGATACGCAACGGATGACGATGACATCTCCGACTTCGAAGAGGCGTAGAGCCACTACTGTGACAGTGGGGGGTTATTTGGCAGATGTCCCTCTGCAGAAAACCGCCTCCACTCTATGGCAGTATGTAATAAACATTTATTAAATATTTGTAATTATTATTTCTTAAATTTGAGATTGGTGTTAAACTATAATAATTGTCTCTTCTTTTCTTAAAAACGTTATAATTAGTACAGTAATGATTATTATTACTAATTATTATTTATGACCTGATGCATGATAAAAATCATTATTTTTAAGTTCTAAATTTTGTAATATCTGTTTATATATACGTTATATATACGTAGCGGAGAGGGCAGGGCCGTAGCTAGAGCCTCGAGGGCCCTGGGGCAACAAGTAAATTTGGGGCCCCCTATACGGAAGTCTTTTGTCAAATTTTAAAGTACGCTTAGGGTTGTCTATGTGTGGAACGTTTGAATTTCCTGCGCGTATAGTGGTCGCGAACACTGTTTGATACCTCGATTGACGCGAATCAGCTGCTCAATTGTTTGTGATATTGACAAACAATATAATTATATAATTGTTAACTTGCGCGATGAAACGTATTTTCCCAGCGGAGCGAAAAAAAGAGAGGCAAAACTAAAGAAAGAGAATGAAGCAAAAAAGATTTCCGGGAAATTCGTTAATTGGTTATCAGTAAGAGATCAATCTGCTGACGGCCTTTCAAACCTCATTATATCATCCATTAAGCAATAAGGATTGAGTATTCAGGAATTGCTTGGACGAACCGTTAAAAAAAAAATCACTAAAGTAGCACCTCATGCTTTGTTCGTTCATTGCGCCGCTCACAATTTGAATATTGTGTTAAAAGATGCTGTTCGCGAAAATTCAAAAATCGCTCGTTTCTATGATATTGTAAAAGATATTTACAATTTTTTCGGCAACAGTATTGTACGATGATTTGCAAAACACCTACAGAAGAAAAAAATGTCTCCAAAACAACCATAAAAACATTGAATCCCACACGTTTTTCAGGAACTCATGACTCGATTTACGCGCTGAAGAAGAGATTGCCTAGGAACAATTTGTCACGTTTTGTCACGTCAAAAACGTGTTGAATCACTGGATTTTGTTTGTTGCTTGGTTATTTTGTGCAAAGTTTTGAAAATAATTAATATTGTGTCAAAAGCTCTTAAACAGAAACGACAGATTTGATTAAAGCAAACGAGTTCTTGGAAAATGCACACATTGAAGTTTCTTTTTTGCGGCCATCGAAGAATTTGTAAAGGAAGCATGCGATTTATGTTCAAAACTTGGCATCCCTTTACAGTTTTCTGAGAAAAAAGTGCACAGAAAATGGAAAAAACATTTTGATGAACTATGTGTAGACGAAAGACTTTCGAATCCAAAGGAAAACTTTGCAGTGACTGTTTTTTATCGTTTGGTGGTCATAATTTGTTTCCAATTGAAGTACCGATTTGAAGGTATGAAATCTGTTCTGGATGTCTACAAAATTGTTCAACCAGAATTCATAATCAATGCCACTGACGAGGAAATTTCGTTAGAAGCCGAAAAATTCATGAAAAATTTCCGTGATCACTTTTTTTTCCACATTTCCATCGCAATTACTCTCGTTGCGTTCAGCGTTCAGAAAAAAAATTCGTCTGATTGATAGTGTGAAACAACTTTCTGAAATGTTCATAATTGAAAACAGCTCCTTAACGTGAAGTTACTCTGATGTATGCACTGCTTTTATCATGTTTCTGACCCTTCCTGTCACAGTTGCAAAGGCGGAAAGATCTTTTTCGAAATTAAAATTGATTAAAAATTATTTGAGAAGCTCTATGGGGCAAGAGCGATTGTGTGGATTGGCACTATTATCGATTGAAAATGAGCGAAAGATTTCAGCCAAGCGATCGACGAATTTGCAAAGCGAGAAAGCGGCGTTTTTAATGGTATTTACCAAATGAGATACTGAGATATGTGGAAATAAAGCGAAAACATGCAGTTTTGTACATTATCTAATGAAGCTGTAAAAAATTGAGAATTTTTTTTAAAGCACATTCAGAAAGACCGAAAGCCATGGTAAGGCTTTTTCAGAACTAAAATAGTGATCGATAAGAAGATGCCCCGGCAGGGCTCCTTCCCTTCGGGGGCCCTGGGACACCGTCCCACCTGCCCCATCCTAGCTACGGCCCTGGGAAAGGGGCATAGATGGCGGTGGTCCGAACGTCGCGAGGAGCTTATGAGCTTGTATAAAGATTGTTAAATCGGAATCCAAAAAACCTGCTGCCAGATTATTGGGGTACCCCTACCACCATTAAACCAACCCGGAAATCTATCCTATCTTCAGTCGCTCGGTTTTTTGACCCGTTGGGCTTGGTAGGTCCTGTTGTCACCAGGGCAAAGATTATTTGAGAAATACCTCATTTTACACGGCTGGCATCTCTCCTAAAATCAAACAATATGGGCCTTTTATAATCCCCAATAACCCCTTATTAGGATTATTAAGGGTTGGCAAAAGTACGATTACGTGGGTTTCTTTAGCTACGCCGTATATTGCTAGTCCATATTTCCAGATCAGGCGCATTCTATAAGTTGATACTTTGTTCCGGTGGGACAATTTTACGAAACTTTTAACTGGACGCAAAAGTAGGGATCCTATCTGGCAACACACATTGATTTTCTGTGTGGCTGCTAATGATAATCGTGAGTGAAGAGCGTGTACAGGATGGGTCCAAGAACTCTTCCTAGAAGAACTCCTGCAGTGATTGGCTTTGACGTGGAAGATGTTATATCCTGGAAAAAAACCTTCAGTAGTCCAGGAGAGAAGAGCTCAAGCCCGTTAATTATGGGGTGATTTTGAGTTCTGTCACCCTGGTTGATATGGTCGCCGTGGACGAAGCCGTGGACGAGTATTAACATTTCCATTATTCTGGATAAGTCCCAAGGATCCGGATGTATAGTGAGGATTTGAGAATGATGCCATTGACATGAAAATTCTTTCTATAAGACGGCATAGTCTGCTGGAAGCGTTTTTGAGCGTTGTATGAAAGAAAGGTCCAGAGAGACATCGCGTAGCCTGGGAGAAGGACAACACTGGTCGTACAAGCTATTATGAGAGCGTACCTGTTTGTGTGAATTCACTCTCAACATTAGAAGGACCTTTGGCTGCTTTAACAAGAGCTTTTTTATGTAAGAGAGAATGCACAGTTTGCCATATTAGCGCCTTAAAATACATTGTAGGAAAAAGACAGTCCACTCAGACCCATGTCTCTTCCGGAACCTGCGAACCAGCACCATCAGGCACGTCTCGCACTTCCTGATATATTTCCGGATGTCCCTGGCGGTAGACGAGGCGCTAGATTAAACCGCCTTCTTCTATGTAATCCGGAAATTTCTTCGGGCTTGTCTTCACTTTATTATTTTATTCCGTCAACTTCTCGAAGTATCCTTTCGGCAGGAAAAAGTTTTCAAAGCTTGCCTTTAATTTTGCCCATGTTGGCCACTCTTCGTCGTTCATGATGAACCATCGTTGAGCCATGCCCTGCAGTAACTCTGGCATGGCCCTCAGCATCGTGCTTATGTTTAATCCATACGTTTTTGCGGACCACGTCACCCGATCGAGGACCTCCAACGAGTCTCCTGATCCTTCGAACCTAAACGACCAGTCCCGCACTTGCAAAGCCACCTTCGCGTAGTCTACCGGTACCGGGATATACCCCCTTGACTGTGACTCCATGCTTCTTCCTACTCTTGGTTCCGGTACCGCCAAGCTCTCTATGAGTCTTACGGTCTCGCTGGTCATAGAGGAATTAAAATACCATAAATTCCTAAAATTTATGTAAAATTTTAATTCTTTTCTAATGAAGAAAAAAAAAAAAATAAATTAAAAAATAGCATAAATTCCTAAAATTTATGAAACATTTTAATACCCTTTTAATGAGAAGTAATAGCATAAGTAAAACAGATCAAATAAATGATTCTGACTATTACTTCCCAGAAAAATTAAGTAACATTACAAAATATGACTCAGAGAAAAATAAAATAGAAATTGAAAAAAAAAATATATATACAATATCTAAAATGGGTTTAGTAGACACTAAAGTTGTAGATTCCACGGCAAATGTCGTTAATAAAATTGAATCCGAAAAAATCGATCTTCAAACAATTACAATATTCTTTATAATAATCGTTATTATAATGTTAGCAAGCGTATTGCTAAAATTATATAAATTACACAAAAAATGTTTAAAGAAAAAATTCCAGAGTCAAGCAAATGACCTGGACAAAATCTAAAAAAAAAACAAAAAAAAAAAAAAATATTACTTACAAAGTATGGCTAAACTAAAGGCATGAATTGGAACAAATTGTACGAGGAGTTATCAATAATTAAAAGTAATTTTGACAGATCGTACAAGTCTCTAACTCAGAATAGACTCATTCAAAAGAACACGGTTAGGAAGCACGTTGAAATATTAGTAGAGTGCTAAGCTATCAACATCAAAAGTAGACATACACCGAGCTGGAACCTCAACGCATGTTGGGTAAAAATTTGGGCTTAAACGGTTCAGAACTTTTCAAGTCTATAAATGACGTAGATACGAACAGAGCATTTTTATATAGATATATATTTATATAGTAACATATCAACAAAATTTCTTTAAGTGTATATCAGTAAATTTTGTAAACCGAAGCTGAAGCCTTTTGTATTGAAATTCGTAACGCAGCTTGCAATCGCGCGAATGCACGTTGTGCCTATAATTATTATACTTTGATTCATTTTATGCCAGAAGTATTATGAGCGAGCTATAGAATCTCTATTGAAAGAGCACAATGAATTGTTGGAAATATGAAAATCACATATACACCAATTACAAAGCGATAATCGCTATCACGCTATCGTCACAAAAATATTATTCACGCTATAGCACTATGAGATTGACTTGCTGAATTACGACAAATAACTTAAAAATAATGTTTTCCTTTTGTTAATTTTATATTCCCTTATGTTTCACAGCGCCCCAGATTACTTTATAATACATATGTATGTCTAGAACTGAGTAAACTTTGTACAGAAATTATAGTCATTTTACATTTATTTAGATTCTAAATTTTAGAAATAAGATTTAGTGTTAGCAGTAAAATGTTTTGTATATATATATTTTTACAATTCATTAAAAATCAATATACTGAGATAGCAATAGGGTATATTTCAGTCGGAGTCACTTATAACGCCGATTGCTAAAAATGTTGTTTACTTTGTGTGTAGGGGGGCGTGGCTCCGCAAAAAGATTCCAGAAAAAATTAGAATGAAATAAGAAGTCGGGGGCGTCTTTCGGATGGTATAACGCGGTCAGCTTTATTCGGCTGCTTACATGAGATTGATCTTAAAAACTAGTGAAAAAAAAGAGATCGCCGACAGCCAACGAGCGAGAAGAGAGGGCACAGAGGGGCGAGTGTGGACGCGCTCTTCAGCGCGGGTGCGCTCTTTAGCGTGGGTGCGCTCTTCAGCGCGGATGCGCTCTTCAGGTGAGTGGCACCACGGCCCCTCACCTAAACATTCCGCCCCCCTTGCAATCACTCGGGTTGCAATAGCTCCCTCGAAGTTATGGCTGGTGGCAGGCTCCGGATACGACCCATCCAAACACGGTGCTCTGGGCCACTGGGAGTCCGTCCTGGATCTTCAGGAAGCCCGGTTGAATAATCCGTGGGTACATATCTGCGCCCAGGACGACGGAGATTGTCGCTGGCAGATGGAATCGCTCATCCGCCAGGGTCACGCCTCGGAAGTGGGCACGCACCGCCTCGCTCAGCTCCCGGGACGGCGTACGAACTCGCACGTGAGGCTCGATCTTGAACATGACCTCCAGCCGAACGCTGTCATCGGTCGTTGACCCCACGGTGGCGGAACACACCTGTTCGTCCCCCACGCTGGTAGTGGGCAGCCGGAAACACGCAGCGAGCGAGGCGTCGATGCAGCTCGAGGGCGTGCATGGGTCGATGAGGGCCCCCGTATCGAAGCTCCGGGTCCCGGTGTCGATCCGCACTAGTGCGGACGGCAGCACGTTGACGCTGTTCCGTTGCAACAGCGATGAGAGGGTGGGCGCAGCGACCGCGTCCAGCGGGGGCCCTCGACGAGAGGCGGAACTTTGCCTAGGTGCGGATGACGCGGGCGGATGAGCGGTGGTTGGCAATCGAGGAGTGGCGGACGAAGGCCGAGGATGCATCGACGAGTGCCGGGACGTCGGTGGCCGTGGATCGGGTTGGGATTGCCGGAAAGTGGCGGACCCAGGCCGAGGAGCACCCGAACCGCGCCGGGAGTTGGCGGATGACGGCCGGGCGCCAGACGTGACACTCTGTGTCCTGACTCCCGCGCTCCGTGACCGGTGCTCCTCTTGGCGTGCCTTGCGCCGAGCCCGCGACTTCTCCACGAGATGCCGCAGCGTTTGGTGACCCTGTCCACACGTCTTACAACCGTCACCCCGACGACAGGATCCGTCGGAGTGCTCGTGGGCCAGGCAGCTCGAGCAGTACCGGTTCACAAGAACCGCTCGGAGCCGCTTCTTGGCGCTAAGGCGTAGGAAGCGCCGACACTTCTTTCAGGCGTGGATTCCGTTGCAGACTCGGCAACGGTAGGATTGAATACCACGAGTACATCTGCTCTCCAGCGATGCTTGGGTGTTGCGTGGACGTGGCGACATCGTGTTGGCTATGGCTGACGGAAATATTATATGATAAAGGAACAAATAACATGATCAGAATCGGTGTAAATGAAGGTTCGGAACTACGGGCAGAGCTACGGGACAGCACAATTGGAGCGGAAGAAATGTTGATCACTGTGGGTAGGCGGACGCGTCCAACGGAAGAAGCACGACCTTAACAACGGGCCGCTTTACAAGCCCTCGCGCGGTGCGGATGTCGATCACGCGGACATGGCCATCAGAGCCGGGATACACCGCGTCAACCCTGCCTAAACGCCACTCATTGGACGGAAGGCTGTCTTCCTTGATGACGACCATATCCCCAACGCGGAGGTCCCTCGTAGGAGCTCGCCACTTGTTTCTCTTATGGAGCTCCTTGAGATACTCCTCCTTCCACCGGAGCTGAAATTGCTGCTGAAGCGCCTTGAGGTGTTGCCAACGATTGATGATGGAACTGGTGTCCCCCTTTATATCGGGCTCGACCGTGGCGAGAAGTGGTCCTCCCACAAGAAAGTGCCCGGGTGTAAGAGCTAGCAGGTCAGCAGGGTCTTCGGACATTGGCGCGAGTGGCCGCGAATTCAGGCACGCCTCGATCTTCGCCAGGAGAGTAGCCAGCTCCTCAAAGGTGTATTTTCGCGTGGCGGCGGACTTGTAGAACAAGGTCTTGAAGCTCTTGACCCCTGCTTCCCAAAGGCCCCCCATGTGGGGAGCTCCCGGAGGAATGAAATGCCAGAGAAGCTGCTGGTGACTATAGGCACCAGTCACAGCCCCTTTAGGCTCTGGAGAAAATCGCGGGATAGTAGAACAGCTGCTCCCACAAAGGTCTTCCCGTTGTCGGACTGCACTTGACGGGGGCATCCTCTCCGGGACACGAACCGTGCGAAAGCCGCCAGAAATTTCTCGGTCGTAAGGTCTGACGTAGGCTCTAAATGGATGGCCTTAGTGGAGAAACACACAAACACCAACACATAACCCTTTGTGATGAGACAGCCCCGTCCCGTATAGTTTTTTATCTCGAAGGGACCGGCATAATCCACACCGGTGTGCGTGAACGGGCGCGAGAAGGACGTCCGTTCCTTGGGTAGCTCTCCCATGAGTTGCGTCTGCAACTTCTTCTTGTGGATGACACATACCTTACAAGAATGGACAACGGACTTGACCAAATTCCTCACCTTTGGAATCCAGAACTTGGCCCGGATCAGACGGATCATCAGCTGACTGCCACCGTGCAGCGTGATGCGATGTGTAAAATGAACCAGGAGTCGAGACAGCTGACAGTCGTACGGAAGGATAATAGGGTGCCGTTCGTCATAATGGAGAAGCTCAGAGGACGTGACCCGGCCGCAGGCTCTCATAAGGCCTTGCGAATCCACGAAGGGGTTCAGATTCTGAATCGGACTGGATGCCGATATTGGACACTTTTCGCTTAAGCAGCCCATCTCAGAGACGAAGTGTCTGCGCTGAGTGACGGAAACTAGAAGACGTTCAGCCGACATTATCTCATTAGCGGTCAGGTGCTCTTCAAACGAAAGTCGAATCTTCCGCGCGCGCTGGATGAAGCGATTAACATAGGAAAGGACTCGTAATGCCTTGTCGAGTGTGGAAAAACGCTCAAGGAGATCTTCGGGGGGTACTTTCGCGACATGGACCTTGACTGCTCGCTTCTCGAGTTCAGTCACGGGGGTATCATAGCCTTGAGTGGGCCAGTCGCTGCGAGGCCTCTGCAGCCAGTCAGGACCGTGCCACCACAACTGGTTGTCTGCAAGATCTTGGAGAGCTACGCCCCGGCTAGCGAGATCCGCAGGGTTATGCTCGGAGCGGACATGTGCCCATTTCTGCACGTCGGTGAACTGGGTGATCTTGGTCACCCGGTTGGCCACGAACGTTGTCCACTGGCACGCTGGCTTATGCAGCCACGCGAGGACAATAGTCGAGTCGGTCCAACAGTATAGGGCAGACGCGGCCCCTGGCATTTGTGGCAGAACGGCGGTGGCCATCTCGGACAACAACAAGGCACCGCACAGTTCTAGTCGAGGGAGCGAAACCGTCTTAACTGGGGCCACTCGAGTCTTTGCAGTCAGCAGGGTCACTATTACGTGGACCCGATTTCGACACGAACGTAAATTGCTGCGCCGTACGCCTTCTGTGAAGCGTCGCAGAACCCGTGGTGTTCGACCTTTAGGTGTGGTCGGAACGCGACCCATCGAGGAACACGAATCTGATCGAGCACCGAGTAATTCTTTAGGAAGTCAACCCATCGCTGACAGAAATCTTGAGGGAGGGCGTCATCCCACCCTAGATCCAGAAGCCAAATGTCTTGCATGAACATTTTTTCCCGAACAATGAAAGGAGCGAGCCAACCTGCTGGATCGAACAATTTGGCAATTTTTGAGAGGACTTGGCGCTTTGTGAAAACTGAGCCGGAAGTCAATTCTGGCGGGACAAAAAAGAATTCATCAGTCGTCGCTTTCCACCGCACGCCGAGTGTCTTGGCCATGCTCTCTGCATCGATGTCGAGAAAGTCAGCTCGGAGACGGTGATCGATCGGAATGTCGGCCAGGATTGCCTTGTTATTCGACGTCCATTTCCTAAGTGGGAACCCTGCTGACTCTAGGGCCCCTTTCAGCTCCCGAATCGAAGCTTGGGCTTCAGTTTTGGAGTCTGCCCCCGCGAGAACGTCATCAACGTACATAAACTGCCGGATAATTTGGCTTGCCTGCGGATACTTCGACTCTTCGTCGTCAGCGAGCTGCCGCAGTACGCGGATCGCTAGGAACGGGGCACAATTGACACCGAAGGTGACCGTTTTCAACTCGTAGTCGCGGATATCCCCATCGGGATCGCGAAACAAAATACGTTGAAGCGGAGTATGCTTGGGGTCTACCCAAATTTGCCGATACATCTTCTCGATGTCGGCGTTGTAGACAAACCTTAAGTATCGCCACTTTAGGATTTGAATCGTCAGGTCGGATTGTAAGACCGGGCACGCGTAAAGAATGTCGTTCAGACTGGTCCCGTTTGCGGACGGGTTCGAAGCATTGAAGACCACTCGCACCTTGGTGGTCGTGCTTTCGGGCTTGAAGACTGCATGATGTGGAAGATAGTAGGTAGCGGAATTGCTCGCGGGAGAGACCTCGGTCATGTGGCCTAAGTCGATGTACTCCTGAATTACCGAGTCATAGCGGGCCTTAAGGGCCGGGTCCCTCTTCAGGCGCTGCTCGTTACGCAGAAACTGAGCAAGGGCAAAGGACCGTGAAGCCGCTAGCTCGGAACCCTTCTGCCCGGGGTCGCGTAAGGGGAGCGTCACAACGTACTTGCCACACTCGTCTCTTTTCGTCGTCTGGACAAAATTGTGCTCGCAAACTGAATCCGATTCCGAACTTATCGGTGTGGGCACATCTTCCACCTCCCAGAATTTGGTGAGGAGCTGATCCAGTGAGTCACCGAGGCTGGGGGCCACTCGTGTGGAAAAAACGGACACGCTGCGGGGATTGGCTGGAGATAATGGGCCTGTCAGCACCCATCCAAAAATGGTCTCCTGACCGAGAAGCGACCCGCATATGTTAGCCTTGGCATTACCGAGGAGAATGGACGGAAGAATGTCAGCTCCTATTAGTACATTGACTTGGGAGCTCTCAAAGAAGTTGGGGTCCGTCAGGGGAATGTCGGGCAGCCCCTTGAGACGATCTCGCGGAATCGGGTATGATGGCAGATTTTCTGCCAACTGCGGCAGAACGTAGGCCGCAGTCTCTAATTGTAGCTCAGGTCTAGACGGCGACCGAATGGAGAATTGGCACAATTTTACAGACTGCGCGGAAATGGTCTGATTAAGGCCGGAAACTTGGGCTTGAATCGTCTTGAAGGGTGGTTTGACGAGGTTGAACAGTCGTTCCGTGATGAAGGTCGCTTCGGACCCTGAGTCTATCAGAGCTCGTGCCTGGAAGCTGCACCCCAAATGGCACACGTTGATAAGGGCCGTGCCTAGTAGGACGGCTCCTGACCCGGAAGCGAAACACACCTGAACATCCGACTGATCCTCTGAGCCGTTTGTGCTTCTGGCAGTCTGTGCGGGTCGAGCCCTTGCTGTCGTAGGCGGACTTGGAGCGGTGGCGAACGGATTGCCGCGGTGCAAAAGGGTGTGGTGTCGGCTGTGACATGTGAAGCAGGTATGGGCGCTCGTGCAATCTCGTTGCTGGTGCCCTCGGGCAAAACAGTTCAAACATAGCTGCTTCCTTTTAATGTAGTCCGAGCGCCCATTTACGTCTATTTCCAAGAACCGCGGACATAAACGAATGGGGTGGTTCTCCCTCGAACAGAGATCGCAACCCTTGGGGCCCGGAACCACTCGAGTCTCGTATGAGTGGAGCCTTCGAGCAGGGGCAGTAGGAGTTCCCGACCTTGGCGGAAGTTGCCCGGAGCCACTAGGTCTGAAATCATAAACACCAGGAGGCAGTCCCAAGCCTCAACATTGATGGCGGACATTGCTAGGGCTGTCAGACAACTCTGAATGGTGGCTTGCAGCTCCTTCAGCGCGACGCCGGACTCTTGAGAAATAGCCTGGAGGTTGAAAAGGATTTTCAACTGGCTATTGACCAGTAGCCGCCGGTTCTCAAAGCGGTCTGTGAGGCTTTGCCAAGCGACGACAAACCCCTCATGGGTAAGCGGAGCCTTAGAGACAATGGCGTGGGCGTCTCCACTTGTTTTGGACAGTAAGTGGAACAACCTCTCTACCGGGGTGAGCCGCGAGTTTTGGATGTAAATGGCCGTAAACAAGTCTCTGAAGGTGGGCCACCGAAGATAATCACCCGCGAAGACCTCGGTATCCACCGGAGGTAACCGGCAGCCTGTAGGCGCGGGCGTGTGGACATTGACGGAAGCCTGAGTGGATTGGGAAGCAATTTTCTCCCGAAGCTGGGCAATACATCTCGAATAGACGGAGTAGCAGTAGTTGTACTTCGATTCCAGCACGGTCGAGGTGGCCACATTGTCGTCTGACACGGCTAGTAAATCGGAGCAGCTCTCATAGCTTTTCTCCACCTTCTCCCACAGTGCCCGAATTTGGTCCCGATGGACCTCGCAAATGTGTTGGGAGCCTCCTTCCGTTTCTCTGGCGCCCGGAGTATTTATGTTAGCCTCAAATTGGCTAATTCGATCCGTTGTGGCGATGAACTTTTTCAGCGCCACGTCGACCGCACTTTGAGCCATTTTTGCAACGGAACGAGTCTGCCTCTGTAAAGGACCGGGGATTGTATTGACGGATTCGTCACTCTTTGCCCTTGGAATGGCACTGTACGCCTTAGGCTTTAAAAGAGGCGTCCGCGGAGAAGCGGATTGAGATCTGTCCAGACGGATGGTTGGGATCGGACGTGGCTTTTGGTCGTCTCCCGTGGGCATTCTCAGACACCAATTCGCTGGTCAGAACTTGTCGACTGACGCGCGCAATGGGTGCCTCGTACGAAGCGGTAGCCGGTCACTAATGTGATGAGACGCGGTGATGTGGTGAGATCGCGGGCGAATTGCGATTGCAAGGCCAAGTGGGAATTAGAAGCGCCGATGTCGAGAGGAACGTCGGATGCGGCACAATTCGGATGTGGGAGAAACTTCAGGAAGCCAAAAATAAAAATCCAGAAGGGCCAAGGTTCGTTGAGATTCTAGGCGGATTTCGCCAGATGCAAAGTAGAAGCAGCGGTAGGGAAATGACGGAACGGAAAATGGACAATGCCCGGAAAATTCGTGATCGTTCGGAAAAATAATTGATGACTGTCTATATAGATATGTCTGTATATTTCGACCAGTATGGCTCGTACGTAAATATTCAATTCCTGACTATTTTCGAAATTGCGGAGCCGGAAAGGTGGACTTGACCTTGGCTGGGATTGAACACAGAGAAAAAAAAAATAAATAATTAATTTTTGCCTAATTGGCGGATTTAATTATTATGGAAACAGACGGGTGGAGTTGAACCCGAAGCTGGAACGGTGGAATTGAAACCGCGGCTAGGTTCAGAAAGAAGATCGACAATTAAATTATTTAATTATAATTTCTTTTTCGAAAATTAAATTTTCGATTTAATTATTGAGTGGCCGGAAAGGTGAATTAAAAAACCTGGCCCTTTGCTCGGACGGAAAATACGAATTAAATAAATTTTTGTAGTTGTAAATATAAATAAATAAATTTATAATTAATTGATATTTTTTTTTTTTTTAATTTGTTTGGTTATATATTTCCTGAAATTGGAGGCAGAAAATATTGAGAAATATATGGGCATACATGCAAGTAGGGCAAGGGCATGTGGGACATATGATGGCACAGTGGAACGTCGATAAGTGGACTGTATGGTTAAATTTTATCGGTTATATATTTCCTGAAATCGGAGGCAGAAAATATTTGGAGATATGTGGACATGCATGCAGGTACGGATATATGTATGTAAGGGCATGTGGGCATATGTATGTTGGCACAGTGGAGCGTCGATAATGTGTAACGGCGGAAACGGAAAAGTTATGTGGTGTAAAAAATTGGGGATGAAAAACCAATATTACGACAGCGGCGGACTGTTCGGTGAGCTTGGAGATTCCCGGAACCACTTCACACCGGCTGGCCAATATTAATTATGCCCTTTTATTTTTATATTTTTTTTTTTCTTCACCACACACTTTCACTGTTCCCTTGCCGATTTTTTTTTTTTTGCGGATTAATTGCACGAAACACAATGTATGTGTGTATGCATGTACATATGCCTCGACCGTTGGCGAGCGAACGGATAACGGAAAAGCCAAAAACGGCGAGGAATATGGCGAGGCACACACAACGGAGATGGATGGAAAATTTGGTAATTTTTTTGTCTTAGAAAAGTCTCAAGCTGCCGTGGTGTCGGAAAACTCGGACTTGGAGTTGACACGGAGGGAAAAACAATCTTGCAGCAGTGTGAACGAAATTTTATGTTCGGACCACTGAAGACCGGCAGAGAGACGGAGACGGAAAAAATTTCGTACTTATCTTTTGGGCGGAACAATGCCTGAACTGCTGGTGGATCCAAAATATCCTGAATATCCTGGTATCCGGCTCGAAGGACCAAAATGTGTAGGGGGGCGTGGTTCCGCAAAAAGATTCCAGAAAAAATTAGAATGAAATAAGAAGTCGGGGGCGTCTTTCGGATGGTATAACGCGGTCAGCTTTATTCGGCTGCTTACATGAGATTGATCTTAAAAACTAGTGAAAAAAAAAGAGATCGCCGACAGCCAACGAGCGAGAAGAGAGGGCACAGAGGGGCGAGTGTGGACGCGCTCTTCAGCGCGGGTGCGCTCTTTAGCGCGGGTGCGCTCTTCAGCGCGGATGCGCTCTTCAGGTGAGTGGCACCACGGCCCCTCACCTAAACACTTTGCTTGTTTACTTTTTTGTTTACAATTTTTCATGCACTTGTGATTATTTTGGTTTATTGTGGGATCTAAATTATTGTAGTTTATTTCATAATTTCCATTAATATTGTTAAGAGGAGCTCCAAATAAAGGGTCTTACTCCAATGAGTTCCTTTTGGAAACTGATTTTTTTTTGTAAAATTCTCTTGTAAGAAAGATATATTAAAATCTTAAATTTATTTAAAACTACTGATCAACGCACTGCATGCTGCCCTGCTATGCGACCCTTTCTCAAGTGCGATAAGCGCACCACTTATGTATGTGTTATTTGTATAATTGTATCATGGACTAGACAACAATTTTGTTACCATTTATAAAAATTGCACCATTTTGTTTGATGTTAATTATTTTGTTTTTATACCATTGTAGAGGGTATTATAATTTTGTCCAAAAGTGTGCTGTATCAGCAGGTCATCAGGAAGTCTTTTGTCAAATTTTAAAGTACGCTTATGGTTGTCTATGTGTGGAACGTTTGAATTTCCCGCGCGAACACTGTTCGATACCTCGAATGACGCGAATCAGCTGCTCAATTGAGGTGCTATTGCCAAACAATAGGATCAGACCATTGTATAATTATTCTGCGTACAATTATATAATTGTTAACTTGCGCGATTAAACGTATTTATCCCAGCGGAGCGAAAAAAAAGGGAGGCAAAACTAAAGAAAGAGAATGAAGCAAAAAAGATTTCCGGTAAATTCGTTAATTGGTTATCATCCACGTCTGCATCGTCTCTTGATACGGGAACTGTTCATGGTATATGAATTGAAATAATCAATCAATTTATCCTATAACTCACACCAAAATAATCCCTTTGGAATAAAGAAATAATTAAAATATTTCATAATATAAAATTAATTCTTTATACGGAATTCTTCTCCATTGGCCCCAGAACCATAACCACTGCCAGAATCATCCCAAAATGAACGAGATTGCGAGGTTCCTTCATTCGATGCGAGTAGCGCGAGCACTACAACAGGTACAGATTCACTTCCTCCTATCGGTGCAAAAACAGGAACCACTTTTCCTGACGTCATTACGGACCCAATTATTAAACACGCTATTATTTCGTCTGGCCCAAAACAACCTCCGGGCCCTTTCCCAAACAGGACGGACGCCTTTTCTCGAAAAATTTTTACTTTTCCACCTCAAAGTCAGGACTTCAACTGAGAAGAAATTGGTTATGATGTTCGACTGAGCATGACCGTGTGTACTGTCAACCCTGTTGGCTTTTTCCTGAGAAAACGACAAGCGGATGTCAAAATGTTTGGGTAACAGGATTTCGTGATTGGAAACATCTTTCAGAACGCATCAAGCTCCATGAAAATTCCCAGTCCCACGCTTTGTCGTGCGTTGTTTACGAGCAATGGCAAAAACACGGTACATTGGATGAGGTTCTTGAAGGTACTTTAAAGAGTTTTAGATGTAACGTTGATGCTTGCCACGTGCAATTTAGCTTTTCGAGGACAAAGTCAAAATTCTCAGATAGTAATAAGGGAAATTTTTTGTCTGTAATAGCATTATTAGCAAAATACGACCCTGTCTTAAAAAATCTATTGGAGATGCCTGATCAATCCGTAACATACTTGAGCCCTTGTATTCAAAATGAACTCATTGCTCTTCTTGCTAAACAAGTTAATGATTCCATTGTTTCTGAGTTGCAAGAAGCTCTTTTTTTCTCGGTGATTATGGACACCGATATAGATATGATATATCAATTGACCGAAGTTTTTCGTAATGTTAAAATTGTGTCTGATGAGAGAGAAATTAGAAATTTTTGAAACTTTTACATCTTTTACTGAAATAAGAGATCAATCTGCTGACGGCCTTTTAAACCTCATTATATCATCGATTAAGCAATAAGGATTGAGTATTCAGAAATTGCTTGGACGAAGCGTTAAAACTTTAGCTACTTTAGCACCTCATGCTTTGTTCGTTCATTGCGCCGCTCACAATTTGAATCTTGTGTTAAAAGATGCTGTTCGCAAAAAATGACTCAGCTCCAATTATCATGTTTATCCGATGAGGCTTATAAAAATATGGTTCTGCTAAAGTTTAGTTCTTTGGTACGTCCGAATCTTTCACGTTCACTGGCTGGTCAGGGTGGTAACCCGAAATTATTGTTTAAATCAAAAAATCGAACGAAAATTCACTACCAATAATTCTTGATTCTTGACAGTGTGTATCTTTTTCTCTACTTGTGAATTAGCTTGACCAATTCCAAGCAAGATGATACACAATCCTCCCTGATGATCCTCCATGTGGATCTGTAAGCGTTGACCAAGATCTTCAGTTATTTTTTTTATTGGATTTTTTTTTGGATTTTGACTTTCACTGCGAGGATGCCCAGATCCCTGTGGATGTTTTTGTTGCGAACATACCAAGGCGCCCCAGTGATAGTTCTCAAGATTTTTTATTATGATGTATATGTTGCTGCTGCTCGCGATCCCCACAGCTGGGAGCCATACGTACAGATTGTCTTTAGGACTGAATTGTACAGTATTAGCTTGAAGTCCAGGCACTCCAGGAACTCCAGCTTCGATGATGTAGTCGCCCGAAGATCTCACTGAGAATACCCAGGGTGCGTCTTTTACTGCGAGGATGCCCAGATCCCGGATCTGAATTGTACAGTAGTAACTTGTAGTTCAGGCACAGTGGCGATCGTGAGTTTATGATCCAGTGGCGGCTGCTGGATTTCAGTTTTTGGTGCATCTTTTTTAATTCGATGTGTTTACGCCAGGTAAGTCGTCTATCAAGGAGGGCATGTTTGTCTATTAAGAGTAATCGTTATATGTTTACACATTTGTTCGTTTATTTTAATGCGCCAGTCGGACAGCCACTTTTCCACTATTATGGGATGATTAGCCAGTTGGGTTGTTGCCTGCGTTGGGCATCTGAAGCGACTAAGGATAGCGGTATCATCGGCGAAGGTTGACGTTGTTAGTTGTGCGCTCGTATGAATATCCGCAGTATACAAAACGTATAGACACGGGCCGAGTGCACTTCCTTGTGGAACTCCAGCTTCGATAGTGTAGTCGCCCGAAGTAGCTGCATTGCATCACACTGAGAATACCCTATTGTAGAGATATGATTCCAGTAGCTTGTGGATGTATATTGGCAAAAACTTTTTAATTTTTTGCATGAGCCAAACTCGGTCGAAAGCAATGTCTTTCAATTTCTTTAGGGTTAAAGGGGTCTCGCAGTGTATTTCTGACGGAGATCGTTGTTTCGTTTCATTATCCAAGATATCCAATATCTAAAACATTTCAATCATTGATAATTTTCTTTTCGAACGCTGACTCCACAGGACACGGCCGTTCGCGTTCTAGACTTGATTATTCCTGCGATAAATATAATCCTGAATATATTTATACATATTTATACATAAAATATACATAAACATATTTTATTTATACATAAAATATACATAAACATATTTTATATTACAAACATATATTATTTTTTAAGTCACTCACCTAATAATCGATTGATCGGTTTTGCACTTCTCAACTCAAATGCTTGCAAAAATTTCGTCAGCCAGCAAACCCAGCTGCGTTTAAGCAAAAGAGTAGCACAAAATAAAAGAAAATGTTTATTCTGGACATCCCCTGTGAAGGGATCACCCAGATCTTAGCGCCCCAATTGAAACAACCACCCCGGTAAGAAACTCTTCGGGATGCTAGGCATCGCCACACATCTCCAAAGTGTCATCTGGCCAAACCCTTCTTCAAATTCATTTCTCCTGCCATTAATTCAGCCAAAAGCTTTCAGCCAACTGCACCCTAATTCCGGCCGAACGAAATCGAAAAAGTTTTAAACCTGGGGTCAATTAATGTTGCCATCCTAGGAACGGTGCGCGTTTCATAGTCACCATTTGAGCGTCCTTAAATTTCGCCATGGCAGTCGAACTTCGCTTCATAAATGCGACAACAGTCTTGCACTTGGTAAGAATGGGCCGAATAATCTCCAATTTGAGAATTTCTTGAACTAGCAAATTTATCGTGTGCGGAAAACATGGAAAATGTTTAATTTGAAAATGTTCGCATGCCTTCTTCATTGTAGCGTCGTTATCTGTAACTATAGTTACAACTTTATGTAGAAGTTTCCACTCATTTAGTACTTGCCGAATAGTGTCAGCGATATTCATTGCTGAGTGATTTGTGGGGGTCAAAAGACTCGCCGTCGACAAGACCGCTGTAATTAGCTGAAACTGTTTGTTTACATAGTGGCACGTAACCGTTATGTAAGCTTCATTAGCACGGGAAGTCCATCCATCCGTGGTTATTGCAACGTACTGGACACCTTCGAGCTCACATTCCAGATCCTTTCTTTAATCTTTATATATCTTAGGTAGCATTACTTCTCTGAAAAAGGTTCTGCTCGGCATTTTATATTTAGGGTCCATGTGCTGCATTAAATTACGGAATCCATCGTCCTCAACCATGGAAAACGGTTGAACGTCCCGTGCTATCATGAGCATTACATATTTGTCCATTGTTTTTTTCTTTTGGGACTCTGGTGGATACTCTATATTTCGTTGCATGAAACTATCTAGACTTGGGGACTGACCATCTATTTCTAAAACACTATAGTTTGGTGGCAAATGTCAAATGTATACGTTTGAGGTGGTCCATTAAGTTAGTTGTGTTTCCTGCCGTTTTTAACGTTTTCCCACAGTGAATGCAGGTGGCCTTAGTCTTGTCCTCGGTTTTCTTAAAGTGCTGCCACACACATGATGTTTCTCGCTGTCTTTTAGGCGACGGACCTTCAATATTTTCCTTCGTTGTACCTATATTATAAAAAATGAACAGATGAGAATTGGCCGCCACACATATGTGGGACATATGTACGCAATCAACTACATTGCTTGTAGTTCGCCATGTACTGCGCAGTTTTTAATTTACTTACGGTTCAAGAACTTATCCATTGTTGAAACTGAATCAGCGTCGCGCCTACACCACCAATATCACTTTCTATAAGTATAAGTAAATAATTAAACATTATTATTAACAAAATAAGTAAAATGTTACAAAATACGAACCTTAAGCGTGCTTTTCTTATTCGAATTTTTTGAAATAGTGATGGTTCTCAAAACATCGATGGTCAAAAAAAACAATCGATGTTTTTTAGAAATTTAAAAACATCGATGCATCGATGTTTTCATCGATATTTCTGCACGTCTAGTGCTGATTGAATTTCAAAATGCGCTATTGGAGAGCAAACCAGCTTCAAAACAACGCCTTAGGGAAGAAACCCGATCACTCGACCAGGCTCTTCACCAACAGGAAGAAAATACACAGCTGAGGTACATCCAGAATCTCTCGCCAACAAGCACAAAGTACCCCCTGTGGAGGGCCCACCCAAATCTTAGCGCCCCAATTCAAACGACCACTCCGATAAGAAACTTTTCGGGATGCTGGGCTCGCAGCGACGAAGACCGAGCTGAAACATTCGCCACACATCTCCAAAACGCCTTCCAGCAAACCCAGCCTCAAATTCATTCCTCCTGCAGGAATTCAGCCAGAGTCCTCCCCTCAGCCAGCCGCACCTTCATTCCGGCCGAACGAAATCGAAAAAGTCATAAGAGGGCTAAAACCAAAAAAGTCTCCCGGTGGTGACCTATTGACCCCAAAGATGCTGATCAAACTTCCAAAATGAGCTATAGAGGTTGTCTGCAAACTATTTAATGGAATCATTAAACTTGGCTATTTCCCAAAAATTAAGAAGAAATCCATTCCGGAAACGTGAAATAAGTGACAAATATTAGCTGAGAAGAATCTGAAATATTTTTATGTGATAGAGAAGGAGGAAAATATTTGGTCATTATCATTACGAAATTTTACCTTACAATATAACGCTTGATGCTGCTTGAGTGCAGTTGATTGTTGAGAGTAATTACGAATCGTTGGTTACGAATATATAGTATATCGTTTGACTGATGAAACAAAGATCGTGACTTATAAAACTTTTTTAAGTTCTCGATTAAGATAAAAAAGGTGTTTATTAAACCATGGTGGATATGTTGACAATAATGATGAGACTTCAGGTACAAATTTATACAACACATTATGAATTATTTTGTAAAACGAATCCTTCGATAGATGTTAAAGATGACAGAAAATTGATAGTATTTGCCAACACCCACAAGGTTCTGGAAACATACCTCTACAATAGGGTATTCTCAGTGAGATGCAATGCAGCTACTTCGGGCGACTACATCATCGAAGCTGGAGTTCCACAGATCCTTAATCCGCTATGCTTAGTCGCTCCAGATGCCCAACGCAAGCAGAAAACTAAATCGCTAATCTCATAGTAGGGAAAGGTGGCTGTCCGACTCTTAATAGGCAAACATGCCCTCCGCTTTCACTAAACGGTATGCATTTTCCTCAAGCTAAAGTGTAAGCATATAGCACATCAAATGCAAGATGATGCACCTAAAACTGAAGCCCAGCAGCCTCCACTGGATCATAAACTCACGATCGCCACTGTGCCTGGACTAGTTACTACTCTTCAATTCAGTCCTAAAGCCAATCTGAAAAAACGGCTCCAGCTGTGGAAAAATGCGAGAAAAAATCTTGAGAACTACCACTGGGGCACCATGGTATGTTCGCAACGAAAACATCCCCGGGATCAGGGAATGAAAGACGAAATCCAGAATCAAAAAGAGTTCAAAAAATAAAAACTGTCTTCGCACCCAAATTTCCTCGCAGAAATCGATTTTTAGGGCCGTCTAACTTTGTATCAGTCCTTAAGACTGTTAGTTAATGCCAAAATGCCAAAAGTCAAAAACGACTAAGCATACCAAGACTCTAGTAACTATAACTGAAACCCCACAAATGGCTTTTGGCAGCATAATCGTAGACACGATTAGTCTACTACCCAAATCTTAACAAGGAAATGAAACATTAATCTGCATTATTTACTAAAATACCCTTTAGCAATACTACCCATTCAAAACAAAAATGCAAAAACTGTAGCAAAAGCTATATTTGAAGATTTTATTCTAAACAAGAAAGGAAAGCTAACTTCGGGCGGAGCCGAAGTTTATATACCCTTGCAGCTAAAACCGGATATATATCGCAAACATCGGATATATAGGATGGATCAAAATATAATCTGTACCAAGTTCCAGCTTTCTATCTTCAAAAACACAAAAGTTGGGTCATTTCCGATCGTTCAGTTATATGGCAGCTATAGGATATAGTCGGCCGATCCTAATGAAATTTGGTAGGTTGGATCAACTAACCAAAAATATAATCTGTACTAACTTCCAGCTTTCTATCTTCAAAAACACGAAAGTTGGGTCATTTCCGATCGTTGAGTTAGATGTGCAGCTATAGGATATAGTCGGCCGATCCTTATGAAATTGGCATGTCGTATTATTTTGCCAAAAATAGCTCTCATGCAAATTTGAACTCTCTAACTCTAAAACACCAAAGTTATACCATTTCCGATCAATCAGTTATATGGCAGCTATAGGATATAGTCGGCCGATCCCGGCCGTTCCGACTTATATACTGCGTGCAAAGGAAAGAAGGGTGTGTGCAAAGTTTCAAGACGATAGCTTTAAAACTGAGAGACTAGTTTGCGGAGAAACAGACAGACCGACAGACGGACAGACGGACATGCTCATATCAACTCAGGAGGTGATCCTGATCAAGAATATATATACTTTATAGGGTCGGAGATGTCTCCTTCACTGCGTTGCACACTTTTGACCAAAATTATAATACCCTCTGCAAGGGTATAAAAACGGTCTAATAAAGACGTTCATTTTGGACATGAGAACAGAATACCAAAATTTGATAATTGAAGAGATATGTAAAAACATTTAAAACATAACAACTACTGCACACCACCACCAGACTGTAGGAATGGTGGAGCGAAGCCACAAAACATTTAATGAGTTCATTAAATCATACATCTCAGTTAATAAAACAGATTAGGATGTATGGTTTAGATACTTCATATATTGTTTTAACACCACCCCTTCTATGGCACCTAACTATTTTTCGCGGTCTTTCAGAATTTGGAAATGGCTTGTGCATCAATAAGAGCATCAGCTAGCATCCCTGTATTCATCATAAAGCTTAGAGGCCCAGACCACCGAGGGGCGGTCGAGAAACGATTTGTTAGTACATATTAAGCTATTTGAAATTTGTTAAGCTAAGAGGAGTTAGTAAGGAAATTTATAATTCTATATTTTAATTTAGAGGGACAGGAAATAGATGTAATAGAGTAGAGACCATTGTAGTTCGAACATAATGTAGCACGGACCAGACGGGACTGTATGTTTTTAAATAAGACTCTTTGTGTCCTTCCATCTAGGTAGCTGGAGATCCACGTTAAAAGGTCTTTAGGAAAACCCAGCATATTCAGTTTACTCAACAAGAGTGAGTGATTAACTGAATCAAATGCTTTGCTGAAGTCTGTGTAAATTACATCGGTTTGATATCCCTTACAAAAGCCATCTATGACAAAGGATGTCAACTCCAATAAGTTTGTGTTGGTGGAGCGACGCTTAATAAAACCATGCTGACAAGGAGTGATAATCGAAGGGCAAAGGTGTTGCAAATGAGGGGTAATTAATTTTTCAAATAACTTTGGAATTGCCGACAACTTAGAGATGCCTCTGTAGTTGGCAGCCTCAGACTTTTTCCCTTTTTTATGTAGGGGAATTATGAATGATTCCTTCCACTTAAGGGCAAAATCGAGGTTTCCAAAGACAAGTTGAAAAGTCTTAGAAGAGGTTTGTACAGAGCCCTGGCGCAGTATTTTAGCACACAGCCTGGTACTCCATCGGGGCCTGGCGATTAAATGGGTTTGACCCTTAACAGACCAGATAATAAGTTTTTCTCAGAGAAAAACGGACAGAAAATAAGATTTGCTGCTTGAATGTTATATGCGTAAGGCTGATCAGTTTATTTAGGAGGAGAATAAGTTGTTTGAATAAATTCTGCGAATAGATCGGCAATGTCGGCAAAATTTTCAAACGTAAGCAGGGGTGAAAAAGATACGTGTTTACGCTTAGTGTTTACAAAATTATAAAACTGCTTTGGATCCTGAGTAAATTGTATCCGGCAGCGGTCAATATAATTCCTATAACATTCAGCGTTATGCACGGTAAAATTCGACCGAGCTAGTAGGTATCTTGAGAAATCAACACTACTGCAGGTTTTTTTATATTTAAGTAAAAGCTTATTTTTTTTATTTTTTAAGTTAGTGAGGCACCTTGTAAACCAAGGAGAATTTGTTGAAGCGGACGGATATTTCCAAGGCACACATGAGTCAAAAAATGTATTTAAAGTAAAATAAAATTTTTCTAAAGTGACATTAAGATCAGTGCACGCCAGAATATCAGACCAGTCAAATGTATCGATTAGAGATTAGAGACCTACCGAATAGCGGACAAATGCTGCCAATATGTGGGCGGTTCAGACATAGGAGGTATATAGGAACATGTAATGTAAAAATCTTTCACGGACATAGTGATTTTAACGCAAATAAATTCTATGTCACCGAACTCTTGGAATTTCACCTCTTCAGAAGCAAAAGTAGAGTCTACCGAAATGAGGACCCCACCTCCTCTTCGCTGAGATCGATCCCGTCTATAAGGAGTGTACTTACTTGGAAAAACTTCGGAGCTAAAGATCTCCGGATTTAACCAAGTTTCTGTAAATGCTATTATATGGGATGCAAAAAAAGAACTATCAGAATATAGCTTGGGGAGTTTGCTACGTAGCCCCCTAGTATTCTGATAGGTAAGAGTTAGTGAAGAAACTAGTTTTTTGGGTTAGTGGCCAAAAAAGAGGTGGAGGGTTGGTCAGTGGTTCCGATATTGGGAAGTCTCACTCCCACTGGGTGTTTCGTTCCCTAGGACCTGTGGCATCACTTGAAGGGATGCCCTGGCGGACATATCAGACAATTGCTCATTATCCCTGAGAAATTGTGACGAATTTTTCTCAGTTTTAGCCCTTGGGGTGGCCTGAGATATAAGCGGCTGCATTAATGTCGGCTGAGCAGGCTGAGGCGGATCAGAAACAGCGGATTTCTTACGCTTAGGGGACTCATTTAGCAGCTGAAGGCCACTAAATTGAGTGTCAAGCGCACAGAGCTGGTCATTGATTTTACGAAAACCAGTGATCAGCTCTTTAAATCCATTTTTTGTCTGTCTCATGAACGACCTCATTTCGCCTTGCACAGCACGACAATTTTCACAACAATAATGTATCCCAGACCTACGGGAAATGGCATCTGAAACTGATGCAGTGAAACCGGCACACTTGGCATGTACGACGTTCTCACATAGCCAGCAATGGATGGCAGGCTGGGATGAGGAAGTTGTCTTGTTACAAGACTTAATGGCACAGACAAGTTTAAATTCCTTTTTATTTATATTTTTTTTTTTATTCAATAAAACAAAAATTAATATTTAAAAAGTTAAAAAACACAATACCTTGAACCACTCTGCCAAATTGGACGCCGAAGCGAGAGCTTTAGTGCAAAAGAGAAATGCAGAAATAGAGATAAGCCGGGGAAGAAGCAGAGCTGAGCTATGCTTGGAATAGAATTTAGACAAATTATTAATTCGACTTCAAATATACCACAGCACTCGCGAAGCGATACGGTTTAGGCTTTAAGATTGTTAAGATTTAAGATTTAATTCACAAATTATTTAAACACACAAATTATTTAAACGCAGTGCGCACAAAAAAAACACGACCGTTCGCTTAAAAGAAAGAGAGGGAAGAAGATTCATATTGTCCATATGAATTAGTCTAAAATTCCCTGTAGATTATTATGCTAAAGAATTAAATTTAGAAAATAATTATTCAAAAGAATAACAAATAACAAAAATAAATATATGACAAAAATAAAGATTTCAAGTTAACAGGTCATAAATTGGATAATCAGTACTTAGAGCCCTATAAAGTAGTTGAAATCAATAAACATTTTTGTGTACCCTGGCAGAGGGTATTTTAATTTTGGTCAAAAATTATTTTTTTTGACCAAAATTTAAAATTGCATTTTTTTTGATTTTTTAATTTTTTTTGAGTTTTTTTTTTTAAATTGGATCCTATAAAGTATATAAATTCTTGATCAGGATCACCTTTTGAGTTTATATGAGCTAGGGTTGTCAAATATTAAAAAAAAATATCGTATCAATGATATTTTTTTATCAAAAAATATGATGATAATATTTTAAAATATCACTGGGAAATATCGATATATTTGACATTTTTTGAATAAATTGTTTTCCTGCACAATTAGGGGATTTCCTTAACTGCTGAATTCTTAAAAAGCAAGTTTCGTAAATACACTGACACACTGTTACTGACCCACTGCTCAACATGGTACAGAAGTTCAATCCATGTTGCTTTGAATTCAGAGTGACCAAGGAAAAAATATCAAAAAATTAAAAAACAAACATCAATATTTCGATAAGGCAAAAAAATATAACGATATAAATAAATCATTATTCGAAAACAGTATCGATATATTGATATTTTGATATATTATCAATAACCCTATAACCATTATACATTAGAGGTTGAGGACATGTCAAAATCTCTAGAAAGTGCGTACATAGCGGTTGGTTTAACCCTTGAGTTAGCCAGAAGTTATTCTACACAGTCTGCAGTGGGCAATGACAAGGAATTGCACACTTGATTATTTTTTATTATTATTATTAACAATGAACTGTTATTCTAGAATCTAGATTATTATTATCTAGATTAAAAATAAGGATAAATTAAGATAGAAGATATTCCATAATTTTGGATTTAATTACATCTAGAGATAGTTCAGGGGTAATAAATGAGACGATGAGTTATAATTTTTACAATTAACGCGAAATTGATCGTGTTCAGCAAAATTAGACTTGGAAATTGGTAACCAAAAGGATCGGAAGGATCTAGTTACTCTATTAGGAACAGAGAACATTAATTTTTCAAGAAGCACCTGTCCACCTGTTCAAGAATAAGACCATGAAGTAGCATAACCCCAGCACAACTACGGCGCTCTTTTAAAGGAGGAAGGTTTTACAGTTTTAACCGGCAATGATACGACGGGAGGCAAGTGGCAGTATCCCTGTTTAAGCTTTTTAATGCAATTAGCAGAAACTACTTTTGGACAGAATCAATCCGCCTTTAGTGATCAAAGTATTGCAAACTCCAAACGCTAGAACAGTATTCCAAGATAGGACGAACCAACGATACATATAGAGTTTTAGTTGTGAAAGGATCATTAAATTCTTTAGACCAACGTTTGATAAAAGCACACCTCTGGATTTATTAACTGTTAGTGATATGTGTTCGTTGAACGACAACTTATTGTCAAAAAGGACCAGATAAAAAGTTTATAATCTGTGATGAACTGTTTTTAAACAAAACACGCTGCGTGCGGTTCGATAGATAGGAGGTCAACCACTTTACTATATGTGGAGAAAACCCTATAAGAAGCTTATGAAGGAGGAGATATGGTGGTTCACAGAATCAAACGCTTTGCAAAAGACAGTGTATACCACATCAGTTTGCATGCGACTCAGAAAACCTCTGTGGATAATCGAAGTGAGTTCAAGAAAGTTAGTTGTGGTAGAGCGATGCTTGACAAAACCATGCTGTGAAGTAGAAATAATGCTTTTACAAAAATGTTGCAGTTGGAACGTAACCAGTTTCTCAAGCAGTTTGGGAATCGCAGATAGCTTAGCAATCCCCCGGTAGTTCTCAATAAGTGCTTTAGAGCCTTTCTTATGAAGCAGAATATTAAATGATTCATTCCATCTCTGGGGAAGACATGCCAGCTTCAAGGATAAGTTGAATAAGATAGTGAGAGGATAGCAAAGGATATCAGAACAGATCCTTAGAGCACAGCTAGAAACATTGTCAGAACCAGCAGATAATGAGATATCTATTGTTGAAAGAAATTAGAACTGAATTAGAAATTTTAAAAAGTTAATGTTGATTCTATGTAATTTATAAGGATAAGAAAAATTGAGGTTATATAAATCGGACGAATAAAGAAGGGATAACGGACGATCGACGACGGCCGACGAAAGAGCGAGAGTGCATAGAGAGGCGAGCGCGGGTGCGCTCTTCAGCGCTGTTGCGCTCTTAAGCTCAGGTGAGCGGCACAACGGCCCCTCAACTAAGGGCATACACAGGTCGATGAAGGCCCCCGTGTCGAAGATCCGGGTCCCGGTGTAGACGCTGTTCCGCAGATGGCGCGGGTGGACGAGCGGTGGACGGAACCCGATAAATGGCAGACGAAAGCATCTCCACGAGATGCAGTAACGTGTGATGATCCCGACAGGATCCGTCGGAGTGCTCGTGGGCCAGGCAGCTCGAGCATTTCGGGTTCACGAGAACCACTCGGAGCCGATTCTCGGGACTAAGGCGTAAGAAGCGCCGACACTTCTTCAATGGATGGATCCCATTGCAGACTCGGCATCGGTAGGATTGTATACCTCGAATACATCTGCTCTCCAGTGTCTGGGCGTTGCGTGGGCGTATGGCGCCACGTGCTGAATATGACCTTGGAATCCAGAAGTTGGCTCGGATCAGACGGATCATCAGCTGATTGCCACCGTGCAGCGTGATGCGATGCGTAAATTAAAGAAGGAGTCAAGACAGAATTGTGCTCGCAACCTGAATCCGATTCCGAACTGATCTGTGTGCGCACCTCTCCCTGATCCAGTGAGTCACCGAGGCTGCGGGACAACAAAAAACGGACACGCTGCGGGTGTTGGCTGGAGATAATGGGCCTGTCAGCACCCATCCAAAAATGGTCTCCTAACCGAGAAGCGACTCGCAAATGTTAGCATTGAAATTACCGAGGAGAATGGACGGAAGAATGTCAGCTCCTAATAATACATCGACTTGGGAGCTCTCAAAGAAGTTGGGGTCTACCAGGGGAATCTCGGTCTTATTATGTACGGATTGCTCCCACATAGAAAGCGTGACTTGGGGGAGCTTTGACGAAATCATAAATACCAGGAGACAGTCCCAATCCTCAACATTGTTGGAGGACATTTCAACACTTGTTTTGGACAGCAAATGGAACAACTTCTCAACTGTGGTGAGCCGCGAGTTTTGGATGTAAATGGCCGTAAACAAGTCTCTGAAGGTGGGCCACCGAAGATAATCACCCGCGAAAACCTCGGTATCCACCGGAGGTAACCACAGCCTGTAGACGCGGTGTGTACATTGACGGAAGCCTGAGTGGATTGGGAGCGAATTTTCTCCCGAAGCTGGGCAATACACTTCGCATAGACGGAATAACAGTAGCTGTACTTCGATTTCAGCACTGTCGAGGTCGAGGTGGCCGCATTGTCGCCTGACACGGCTAGCAAATCGGAGCAGCTCTCATAGCTGTTTTCCACCTTATCCCATAGTGCCCGAATATGGTCCCGATGGACTTCGCACATGTATTGGGAGCCTATTTCCGTTTCTCTGGCGCCCGGAGTATTTATGTTAGCCTCAAATTGACTAATTCGATCTGTTGTGGCGATGAACTTTTTCAGCGTCACTTCGACCGCACTTTAAGCCATATTGGCAACGGAACGAGTCTGCCTCTGTGAAGGACCGGGGATTGTATTGACGGATTCGTCACTCTTTGCTCTTGGAATGGCACTGGACTCCTGAGATCTGTCCAAGCTGATGGTTGGGATCGGACGTGGCTTTTTGTCGTCTCCCGTGGGCATTCTCAGAATTCAATTCGCTGGTCAGCGCTTGTCGACTGACTAGCGCAGTAGGTGCCTCGTACAAAGCGGTGGCCGGTCACACTAATGTGAAGAGAACGGTGAGATTGCGGATGAAATGCAATTACAAGGCACAAGTGGGAATTAGTAGCGCCGATGTCGAAAGGAACGTCGTATGCGGCACAATTCGAATGTGGAAGAAAACTTCAGGAACCCAAAATCAAAGGGAACGGGGTTTGTTGAGATTCTAGGCGGATGTTGCCTGATGCGGAGTAGAAGCAGCGTTAAAGGCACGGAAAACGGACAAGTACCGAAAAATAATAAATAATAAATTATAATAAATTTTGACTAAATGTCGGATTTAATTATAATGGAAGGGTGGAGTTGAAACCTTAATCTTAATCCCTAATCTTTTAATTTGAATGCTTTTTTGTTTTAATAAGTAGATGTATGTACACTGATGGTATTTGTTAGGTGTAATAACACTGTGTCACTGTCACTTTGTATTTTTAAAACCAACTTTTTTTTTTAAATATTTAGCACTATTGTTTACCCGGGGGCGTCAAAATGTAAAATAAGATTAGTTTATCTCTCACTAGTTTTCATATATAAAAAAAAAAAAAAATAATGGTGGCTGCTACATAGATAAAAAGGTCGAAAAAGAAATCGAAAAACGATGTGTCCCCTCCAAAGTTCTATCGGTCTCTAATCTTAAGACTAACTTATCTATTGCGGCGAAGCGGGGCGAATTCGCACAAGAACGAATATGAACTTTCGCTCCCGCTTCGCCCTAAGCTATCTTAGCGCCGTTGAAGGCCTCCATCCGGCTTCAACACACTGACAGACGCGCCAGCTTGTGGACTGCTCTCCTATACTCCGCTCCAGAGCTAGTTCTGACGACGGCGACCCTGACCCTTCCGTCAGCGGCGTGCGTTGCTCTTACCCTTCCTGTGAGCCACTGTTGTGGCGTCTAGTGGTCCTCTGCGATCAGGACCAGCTTGCCCGTCCGGATGTCATCCTCCTTGTTCTGCCACTTCGACCGCGCCTGTAGGCCCAAGACGTACTCCCGGAACCATCGCTGCCAAAACATTTGCTTGATTGACGAGACAAGCCGCCAGGACGGCCTCGACTCCAACGAGGACGGTCTGCACCTCCTCCGTGGTCACGCTGGCGTTCCCTACCGCTCGTAGGAGTAGGTGTTTTGCAGACTTCACACCTGCCTCCCATAGTCCGCCCATGTGCGGAGCCCGCGATCGCGAAATTCGATCGGAAATTTTTATTAGAGGCTGTATCTTGCGGCAGAGATCTGCGAGAAGGTGAGCGGCACATAACTCAAGACGGGGGACCATCTTTGTCTTGAGCGGCGCTACTTAGGACTTTGCCGTCAACAATGAAACTTTAATACCTTCTGCAGATTCGCAACGGATATAGACGCAGGCTCCATAGGCTCTCATTGATGCGTCAGAAAAGGAATGAATTTGAATCAGTGACATCGATTCGGTAAACACGAATCTCCGAATTGAGATGTCCTCCAATTGCGACAAGGCAATTTGTGTTTTGTTCCACGCTGTTTCTAAGTGCCGTGGAATTGACTCATCCCAATCTAGCTTATTTAGCCAAGGTTCCTGCAATAGAATCTTTCCTTTTATAGGTATAGGGCTTAATAAGCCAAGGAGGTCAAACAGCTTCGATGGCACCAAAAGGATGTTCCGCTTGGTCGCCCTTTGGTCCATAACTGAAGCATCAATTTCAAATTTAAACACATCTTCTTTAGGAACCCAAGCGATTCCTAATGCTTTAGTCTGTTCTGAGTCCGAAAGTGTTGTTGGCTTAACCGTGCTCTCGGATGCAGTAACTTCAGGCGAGTTTGAAAACCACTTGCACAATTCAAACAGCGTTCTGAAGAAACTGAGTTACTCAATTGTCTTTAGCTCCTCAATGCAACCAGCACCCGTTAACATGTCGTCGACGTAAAAGTCGGACCCAATAACTTCGGCAGCTCGAGGGAATGTATTTTTCACAGATTTACTCAACCTCTTCAACCACCTTATAACCAGGAATGGAGGAGTGCCATATGTAATGGTGTTGAGCTTGCATCGTTTCAAGGACTCTGATGGGTCTTTCC
The DNA here is from genome assembly GCF_030179905.1 of Drosophila bipectinata. Classification (NCBI taxonomy): domain Eukaryota; kingdom Metazoa; phylum Arthropoda; class Insecta; order Diptera; family Drosophilidae; genus Drosophila; species Drosophila bipectinata. Next base: position 5,413 of record NW_027222906.1, on the reverse strand, counting down.
TCCACACTTTCAACTGGTATCGCCTATCGGCTTCATTTACCATTACTTGGCGATAAAACTTTTTTATATCGGCTATCAGAGCGAATCTGTTCAGCCCTCTGATCTGCCCTCCTACTCCACCTCGCCGAGAGTGTAGCTGATAGGGCCCTCATCCAGGAACCCTTGGAGACTGGATTCTTGGTTTGGGGGCGTCGGAGTATAAGCTCTGCAAAGCCGATTCAACAGGTAAAAGGCGAGCCTGCATCGTCGCAAAAAAGAACCTGAACCTCTTTTTTCTACCCAATTTCAGCCACCCAATGAAGACCACGTAGCCGCAGCCATAGAGAGCCCAAATGGCCCTCTAGGGGAAGGTTCCGCGTATATGGGCCACGACGAGGAGGCCCGTACCCGCTACTCAAACAGCTGGTGGAAGACAGCAAAAAGCACAAGATCGACCTGATCATAGGTTGCGGTGCTAACGACCATCATCATCAGTGGGGAAGCACTAAAACAAATGAGAGAGGATCAATTTTGGGACTTAAATCGACTAACAGTACGCAACCAGAGAAAAGCGAACTGGGAGTTATACAGGAAAAAAACTAGAAAGTTCCTTGGGGAAACCTCCACCAAGGGACATTGACAGTAGGGAAGCCCTGGATGCCATGATGGACACGCTTACGGCAGCGTGCGCCAGGGCATAGAATAAAGCTTGTCCAAAAGCAGATCGGGCAATAAAAAGTCAAAAAAACAACCATGGTGGTCGCAAACCCTTGAGCTCTTTAAGACCAAGGCCCGCAAAGCCTTTAATTTTGCCAGCAAGAAAAACTGGGAGACAGCCTAGGCGACGTATAAAGCGAACCTTAGGCAATACAACATAGAACTGCTTAGGGCAAATAGGAATGCCTAAACCAAGTTCTGCACGAACATTCAATAGACATCAGAAACCTCCGGAGTCCGGAAGGTCCTCGCAACAACTGCACCAAATGTAGGATACATTAAATCCTTGGAAGGTAGCTGGACCACGTCCAGCTAAGAAAATAAGGTATCCTTTCCAACAAGGTTCCCTTCATATTGACACAGACGGTTCAACATTGAATGGCTAGGTGGGAGTTGGTTTGCATTGCGAACGGGTGTGTCTAAATGAGTCCTTTAGACGCCCCGACCACTGCAGTTTTTTCCAAGCAGAAGTAATATCTATCGGGGAAGCACTTAGTTAGATCCCCAGCACTTACTGGCAATCAAGACAGTCAAGGATTACCTCCTGAGTTGATATGAGCATGTCCGTCTGTCTGTCTGTTTCTACGCGAACTAGCCAGTTTTAAAGCTGTCGACTTGAAACTTGGCACACGACCTTCTTTCCTTTGCACGCAGTATATAAATCGGAACGGCCGGGAAAGGCCCGACTATATCCTATAGCTGCCATATAACTGATTGATCGGAAATAGTATAACTTGGGTGTTTTTAAAATTAGAGAGTTCAAATTTTACACGAGAGCTATTTTTGGCAAAACATTACGACATGCCAAATTTCAGGATCGGTAGACTATATCTTATAGCTGCCATATAACTGAACGATCGAAAATGACCCAACTTTCATGTTTTTGAAGATAGAATGCTGAAACTTAATAAAGATTCTATTTTTTTACAGCCCGCAAGGCTGTAAGGCCAGCATGGGAGACGTATAAAGCGAACCTTTGGCAATACAACAAAGAACATCGTAAGGCAAAAAGGAATGCCTGGACCAAGTTCTGCACGAACATTCAGCAAACATCAGAGCCTTCCGGCTCCGGAAGGTCCAACAACTGCACTAAACGTAGGACTCATTAAAACCTCAGAAGGTAACTGGAAATCGTCCAGCAAAGAAACCCTAGAGGCTATCACAGAGGCACATTTCCCGGGATGCTCTCTAGAAGAAACATCCCTGGAAAAGCCTTTTCAGCCTTTCAAATCCCTAGGCCCAGATGGCATTGACCCGGGTCAACTAATTAAAGCCGGACCCAATCTGAGGTCTTGGGTCAAGAAAGCTTTCTCAAAAATTTTCAGAATAGGCATCGTACCGGAAATGTGGTTGCGGACGAAAGTCGTATTTATACCCAAGGCGGGAAAACCATCGCACTGCGCCCCTAAGAACTTCAGACCAATAAGCCTGTCGTCCTTCCTTCTCAAGACAATGAGAACCCATCTTACTATCAACCCAGATGATATTTCGGAATCACAGCATGCGTATCCATACTTTCAACTGGTATCGCCTATCGGCTTCATTTACCATTACTTGGCGATAAAACTTTTTTATGTCGGCTATCAGAGCGAATCGGTTCAGGCGGAGCCTAAAAATAATTGAATACAACTCTTCCTGGATTGTAGGACCAACCTTCAACAGATCTTCTATGTTGATGTCCATCAAGACGCATCAAACACGACTCGTAATTTGGTCGAAGTGCTTTGAGACGGAGGCGAGAATTGTAAGAATGTCACTGACAGCTGCCCTCCTACTCCACCTCGCCGAGAGTGGAGCTGATGTGGCCCTCATCCAGGAACCCTGGATCCTTAGAGACAGGATTCTTGGGTTGGGGGCGTCGGAGTATAAGCTCTACAAAGCCGATACAACAGGTAAAAGGCGAGCCTGCATCGTCGCAAAAAAGAACCTGAACCTCTTTTTTCTACCCAATTTCAGCCACACAATAAAGACCACGTAGCCGCAGCCATAGAGAGCCCTGATGGCCCTCTAAGGGTATGTTCGGCGTATGTGGGCCACGACGAGGAGGCCCGCACCCGCTACTCAAGCAGCTGGTGGAAGACAGCAAAAAGCACAAGATTAACCTGATCATAGCACTAAAACAAATGAGAGAGGATCAATTTTGGGACTTTAATCGACTAACAGTACGCAACCCGAGAAAAGCGAACTGGGAGTTATACAGGAAAAAACTAGAAAGTTCCTTGGGGAAACCTCCACCAAGGGACATTGACAGTAGGGAAGCCCTGGATGCCATGATGGACACGCTTACGGCAGCGTGCGCCAGGGCATTGAATAAAGCTTGTCCAAAAGCAGATCGGGCAACAGAAGTCAAAGAAACAACCATGGTGGTCGCAAACACTTGCGCCCTTTAAAACCAAAAAGGCAGCAAGAAACACGCAATACAAAAAAACAATACAACATAGAACTGCGTAGGTCAAAAAGGAATGCATAAACCAAGTTCTGCATGAACATTCAATAGACATCAGAAACCTCCGGAGTCCGGAAGGTCCTCGCAACAACTGCACCAAATGGAGGATACATTGAATCCTCGGAAGCTGGACCACGTCCAGCTAAGAAAGCCTGGAGGCCGATGTTAAATATCAGGAAAGCTTACTCAGCAATTTTCAGAATAGGCATCGTACCTCAGACGAAGGTCGTATTTATACCCAAAGCGGGAATACTATCGCATACCATGTCGTCCTTCCTCCTTCCTAATCAGCCTCCACATTAATTTTACCCAGATGATATCTCGCGATCACAGCATGCGAATAGGAAGTGTCGATCCACTTAGACTACTCCGTGGTCACTACTTTCGTCAAAAAGGCTCTTAGTGACAAGGAATACGCACTCATTGCTCCTCTAGACGTTGAAGGTGCGTTCAACCACATCCTGCCATGCTCGATAATCAATGCGCTGACGAGACTAGGGATAGACGATCAATCCGTACGCCTTATAAAAAAGATCCTGGTAAATAGGAGTGTTTAGGCGTCATTATAATCTATTCGGACCTTTCCATATGCCCGTCTCGCGTAGCCTAATCGCCGATAGCGTGGCTATCTTGCCTCCTTTATCTCTACAGGTAATAGGTCAAGTATAACAATAAGGCTACGCGAGACGGGCATATGGAAAAGGACCGACTATGGACACACCAAGTTGGACCTATATCATTGTACGCCAACGGCGGCTACAGACTACTGCATACCTGTTGATTATCCCACCTCAAAATATAAGGTATCCTTTCCAACAAGGTTCCCTTCATATTTACACAGACGGTTCAAAATGGAATGGCTAGGTGGGAGGTGGTTTCAATTGAGAACGGGTGTGTCTAAATGAGTCCTTTAGACGCTCCGACCACTGCAGTTTGTTCCACGAAGAAGTAATATCTATCGGGGAAGCACTTAGTTAGATCCCCAGCACTTACTGGCAATCAAGACAAAATCTGTAACTTCTCTGAAGGTCAAGGATTACCTCCTGAGTTAATATGAGCATGTCCGTCTGTCTGTCTGTTTCTACGCGAACTAGCCAGTTTTAAAGCGGTCGGAAACTCGGCACACGACCTTCTTTCCTTTGCACGCCGTATATAAGTCGGAACGGCCGGGATCGGCCAACTATATCCTATAGCTGCCATATAACTGAACGATCGGAAATAGTATAACTTGGGTGTTTTTAAAATTAGAGAGTTCAAATTTTACACGAGAGCTATTTTTGGCAAAACATTACGACATCAGGATCAGATACAAAACATAAGTCTAAAAGCCGACCTAACGAATTTCTAACATGATTGATCTGACTTAGGGACATGTCAAACAAGCCCGCGGTGAAGTCATGATAAGTTATAAGTGACAAAGATGGTGAGTTATCGACGTTGGACCACTTTAATTCTGGGATATTAAAGTCGCCTACCGCTACGAGTTGGTCACGATCCGTCATAAGATTAGAGACGTATCGAATGGCGGACAATGCTGCCAATATGTAGGCGGTTTAGACATAGGAGGTATATATGAACATGCAATGTATAAAGCTTTCACGGACATAGTGATTTTAACGCAAATAAATTCTATGATATGGATATGGGTGATATGGATCCTCTGGGGTTGAAAGATACGAAACATAAGTCTAAGAGCCGACCTAGCGAATTTCTAACATGATTGATCTGACCTAGAGACATGTCAAACATGCCCGCGGTGAAGTCATGGTAAGTTATAAGTGACAAAGATGGTGAGTTATCGACGTTGGACCACTTTAATTCCGGGATATTAAAGTCGCCACCGCTACAAGTTGGTCACGATCCGTCATAAGATTAAAGACGTGTCGAATAGCGGACAAATGCTGCCAATATGTAGGCGGTTCAGACATAGGCGGTATGTATGAACATGTAATGTTTAAAGATTTCACGGACATAGTGATTTTAACGCAAATAAATTCTATGTCCCCAACTCTTGGGATTTCACCTCTTCAGAAGCAAAAGTAGAGTCTACCGAAATGAGTACTCCACCTCCTCTTCGCTGAGATCGATCCCGTCTATAAGGGGTGTACTTACTTGGAAAAACTTCGGAGCTAAAGATCTCCGGATTTAACCAAGTTTCTGTAAATGCTATTATATGGGATGCAAAGAAAGAACTATCAGAATATAGCTTGGGGAGTTTGCTACGTAGCCCCCTAGTATTCTGATAGGTAAGAGTTAGGAAGTGAGGAAACT